>NW_011888819.1:347118-392197 GCF_000151845.1 Pteropus vampyrus
CCTTAAAAAGAGAAAGGAGGTAGAGCTGACCTGGCTTTTAAGTGAAGTCTCAAGCTGCACCTGGGCTCCTGTGCAGTCTTCCAGATAATGGAATGGGACTGCTGGATCATCAGAATGCAGCACACGGGTCTCCACTTTAGTTTCTCCATCTAGAGGATTTTCTGAGTCTTTACACTTCATTTCCTGGAATATTTAAGCCTTTATATAATAAGCTTTTTTTTTTTTTTTTTCAGGCGAGACAACCCTTGGTTGACCTCACAGATTACAGAACTTGTCACCTTACAATCCTTTATTTTTTATTTTTTATGCCTACAGCACCTAGTCTTCCCAGGTGGTCTCCCATCCTAGTACTAACCAGGCCCAACCCTGCTTAGCTCCTGAGATCAGACAGGATCGGGCTTGTTCAGGGTAGCACAGCCGTAGACAAGCCTTTTTTTTTTTTTTTGAACTTGCACATTTATCTCTCTGACATAGGAGCAAACCCATTTAAATTGCCTAAGCATGTAACTCCTGAAGAAACACTACACATATTTGAATCTCCAGTTCTAACACACTCATTGGCTATTTGTCTTGTACGCATTGCGGAACCTCTCCAAAATTCAATTACCTTTAATGTAAAAGAAACATATTTATATCACAAGGGTATGATGAGGATCAAATGATAAGATATGTGAACCAACTCAGAGTTTTTTGAGTACAGAAGGTACTCTGTAAATGTTAACTATTGTTAGACTACACATGTATATAACTTATGTCTTAAAAAAAAAGCACATGGGTTCCTTGACCTAACTCTGCTTACATGAGCCATAAGCATCATATTCTTTTATATACTTTAAAATAAATATCCTCTCAATTTCTAAACATTTTAAATATCCACTAAAGTACACAATTAGTATACTCTATTCTCTCCCAAACATCATGAATATGTAAATAAATGTGTTTTAATCTACTTCTTTTATAATATTTTTTATCCTATGTCTAACCTAATTTAGAATTTCTTTATTATGCCTTTTATTTCTATCATTTATTTATCTAATATGTTTATCTATCATCTATCGATCTATCATCTATCTACCATCATCATCATTATCATCATCATCATCACTTTTTAAATATTTATTTTATACTATAATCCTTCTGAGCAGTCTTATCTCTCTGCCTTTAACTTCTGGTGTTCAACAGTGTCTGTCTGTATTTCAAGCCACTACATTTCTATATTTAGGTTAATTGAAACTCTTTAGATGTTATGCCCACCCTCACATAATATGGAAATGTGCCTGTCTGTGACATTGCTTTGGAACTTTTTATTTGTTCAGCAATTTTCAATGGACTTGAAGAAAATAATTTGGTATTTGCTTTACTGCTTATAAGCACAGCCCCTAAGGGGCCATTAAATTTTACACACTATAAATTTGATAGCAGATTACTTTTTAAAAGTATTTGGGCTGAAATTTCCATCTTCTTAGCTAATATAATTGGAGTCCACTTATATGAAGCATTCCATATTCATCCAGCTGGTAAAGAGAGCCAAGCAGAATTATTTTTCCTTTAAAACTCATTTGATTCTTATGGAGCATCAGGATCATGCCATGATATCTTTGTCTTTTATGCACCATTTATATCACACATATTGGTTGTTACTGAACATAAGTACATGCTTTATAATATGCCGAGCCACATTAGGGATGACTGAGAAAAGAATCGCAATAAAATACAATACTGCAGGGAGAAAGGAAAAGAGCTTCATCTCAACTTTTTGTAAATGACCTGGTGAGTCACGAATTAAACTGGCAATGATGACCAACTTTTTTGAGTATGCGACATTAATCTTAGGTCCAAGGCAGAACTGTAAACTAGCTTTTAGCTATAAAATACAAGTAAGCATATTTACAAAGGTATTAACCTATTTGCTTGAAATTAGACAACAGAGTAAGGAGATGTTCTCATGCAAATTGTAGTGTAGGGGACATCAAAGTTGGTTGTCCAAAACATCTCATTCACAGGCAGAGAGAATATAAGCCCTCTCAGCCAGTGGAGAACAATCAGACACTCTTTGACACTGATAACAAATGAATTAAATGTAGTGAAGACATGTTACAGGTGCTAGGCTAGGATCTTCTCTCCCTGCTTTGTTGGGTGATTTCTGGTCTACCCAGTCTTATCCTGTGGCTCCTCTTAAACCAGCTACTTTGTCTATCCTCTGACCTCTGCTGTCCTAGTTTCCACTCAGACAGATCTCTCCGTAGGGACTCTCAAGAGAGCTGCTGTAAGCTGACAAGCAGCCACAAATCATCCTTTTTTTAAAGACTATGAATTCAATGGCTTCCAATCTTTAAATTGTGGATCCTGTGATTTCCAAAAACCTAAATTATCATCCTAGCTTCTGCCATGCAAACTACTTCTCTACTAGGGACATCCTGTTAGCTTACTACTGACTAGCCTACAAGTCCTCTAAATCAGCTTAATGCTTTGTCACATTCCTACACGAAATGCTGCTTTCTGTTATATTTACTGGCTACAACCCCTGGCTTCAGGAATTGACTACCAACTACTTAGATTCTCTCAGAGATACATTTTCTATCATCATAATACAATTATAGACTAGTCAAAGTTGAGAAATTACCTTATAGCTTTATATATCAGATATTACAAGAAGTTATAGATGAGAAATTATGAGGTTACTTCATATGTTTTTATTCTTTTGCAATGTGATAGACATGTTGCTATTTAATAAACTAAGCTTTTATGGAATTTGAACACATTAATGTTTTCTTTGATTTTTTTTAGAGTTATTGGCTTGCTGTGGTTGCATTTTATTTTTATATTGAAAATTACTATTTAGATAGCTTTGGTTGTTGATTTTGTAAGAAGCAATCTAAAACCAGAAAAAGGATAGCACATTTGTATAAGCAGGAAAATCCTGTAGTCTGAAATGACTTCTAATCAGAGAATTACTATTTCTTATGTAAAACATAAACAGAATTCAAAATAATTCACACTATGTAAATGCAAAGGGCGTACAATTTTATTCAGCTCTATATAGTAGCTGAGGGATCTTAAAGAAGGGCAAAAGTGATTGGATTTAATTGCCTATAACACACTCTACTCTAAAGTCACTTATCTTCTCTTAACATATTTCTATTCATTTTCCAGAGACAGATGAAGGCATGCCTCCTTTGGATAGGGCCATTTCATAGTCTCCTCCTTATCCTTACACCCATAGCAGTGCCTCGTGCCTCAATGCATGTTTGCTGTAGTGACTTGAAATGAATTTCTCTAGCTTTTGAATTCCATGTTAATATATTGAAAAAGTTGGACAAGATGGTTCAATTTAACAAGCTTTTATTTAGCACCGACTCTGTACCCAACACTATTCAAACTGTGGCCATTTTAAAATCAAAACAAAATAAAGCAAAACAATATTGATAGGAGAGAGAGAGAGGAGAGAGAGAGAGAGAGAGAGAGAGAGAGAGAGAGAGAGAGAGAGAGAGAGAGAGAGTGTGTCTCTAAGAGTGAGATGCTTAAAATCCAGGAGGATCATCTAAGTTGACCTCTCTCCAACACTGGATAGTTTGGGTTATGTTCCTTTAATTTTAATACATTTTAAATTTGCTACATATCCAATTTTCTTTTAACTTCACTGGCTATTCTTTTTCAGTCTTTTATGGACTCTTCCTACTTTGACAATTTCTTTAATGTAAGGTTTTTTTTAAGGTGACATCCTAGACCCTCTTCTCATCTCATCAACACATGTTGCAGAGCTTTAATGACCATTTTTATGAGATGCAGCCAAGTGCTGTGATTAAAAATATAGGTTTTGAATGATACTGCCAGGGTCTGAATTCTGGGGCCCACTCTTACTTCTGTATGATTCTCCAATGCATCTTCACAGTGCAGAAAGAGTCTTCTTTGTAGGAGGTAAATCTGATTCAGGTATATCCATATTTATAACCTATTAGTGACTTCTCATTGCTATAGATCCACATTCTCTTGTCTAAGTCAATGGGACAGATATGTTTTGGAATTCAGAGTGTTTCAAATTTTAGGAAGATAATAGAATGAATAAACTGTATATTATATAATACCCCAGGTAGTATCTAGGACAACACCCCATAGCCAATCATGACGACTTATTTCTCAGGCAAAATATAAAGATATCCACACTAAAAAGAAGAAAAAAGAATATGCATAGTTTTCATTAGCTTGAGCCATGTAATTCCATCTAAATAGAACAGATCGTGTGATCTTTTGCCACTAAATTAGTTCTAAGAAAAAGTTTTTGATTTTCAGAGCTTTTTGGTCCTTTGACTTATAGAGCTCCTTGTCATCAGGCTCTTGTCTGTCTCCAGTCTCATCTTTCTCTTCTAATATTAATTGCCAATGCTGAACTTGAAATAAGACCCCTTTGCCTGACTAACTCCTTCGCTGCCTTCAGTCTTAAGCTGAGCTAAAGCAATCTGATATCTTTTGAAGATAAAATTAAGGTACAGAGACACCAAGTGTGAAATAATCAGAGGTCAGATCATAAGATAGCTTGCATAAAATAATTAAAAAATTAAGTTTGAGTTTGAAAAGGCCAACATAGACTTTTAGAAAAACATTCTGATAAATGCATAGGATATAGAGTTGACATAGGCAAGACTGGATTCTTGGGGGCACACTGAGGATGACCTTCAATAACAGAGGCAAATTAGCTGAGTTACAACAAGACAGGAAAGCAAAGGATTAAATGTGTTTGAGAGGAAAAAAAAATACCAAAATATGCTGATCCCCGATCACTTGTGGGAAGCGAGGAAGAGGGAGGTCATAGATATCCCCCAGGAATCCTGTTTTCGGAATTGCGCAGATGATATACTATAACTAAGATAGTGTGCAAATGAACGAAAGAAGGTCTGGGCTAGGAAACTGCTTGTAAGGGCAGTTGAGCCTCCGCTGAGTTTACTGTTTTCTTAAAACACCCACAGGATATGTGCATCAAACAAAAGATAGGATGTTTAGAGAAAGGATAAGATAGAAAATATTTAGGTGACTATAAAACCATCAATTTCGTAATTCGTCTATTAAATATTTATTGAGAAAAACTATATAACTTTGACCATTCTTGAGCTGAGAATTCAATGTTGAACAAGAAAGAAAATGTTTATTGCTTCCCCTCACCACCTCAGAGATTATAGTCAGAGATGTGCCACTCAATGGATGGGTCATAGACCAAGGTAAAACAACAATGTTCTAAACCTACGAATTGGTTAAGCTGATGTTTTTAATCATGCAGTACTTCTCAATGAAGGCAGAAATGCATTGTTGACACACACTATTCATCTCATGGCAGATGATAACAAACTCTCATTTAAGTTTCACTACTCTAGTCTAAAGGACAGTCTAAAAAATAAATAGATTACAAAAATGGCAGAATTAAGGACAGGGATAATAGATAGCAGAACAGAGGAACCTAATTTATCCTGGAATAGGGTGGTTAGAAAGTGAGGAAAGGCTTAATTATCTTAATTATCCAGATGAAGGAAAAAACATTCAGGGCAGAGAAAATAGCATGTCCTTCTGGTAGGAAAAAGATCGAGACATCTTAATCGTGGAGCAGAGGCAGTGTGCGAGGGAGGGAAAGTACGGTGTGAAGATGGTGTTAGAGACTTAGGCAGGGCCACCATCACACAAATCAGGTAAAGGATTTAGAAAATCAGGTAAATGTATCAGAACACAATGGAAGGTTTTGATCAGGGGACCAGCTTTTTGTTTTAAGATCGATCAGTCAGGGATAGAGAGCGAGTAAAGATTGAAGGAGACTAATTTTGAAACTGGGGTGTAATTTTAGGAGACATTTTTAATTGCCATAATGTGTGTGTGTGTGTGTGTGTGTGTGTGTGTGTGTGTGTGTGCGTTACGCACTATTGCATCTAGTGGATAGAGTCCAGGGATACTGCTAAATATCTTACAATGCACAGGATATCCCCACAGCAAAGAATTATTTTATCCAAAATGTCAATGATGACAAGATTGAGAAACCCGAGACTAGAGGGAAGACATTAGGAGAACTGGATAGATTTATGCTAAATTTGGAAGATGGAATGACCGTATTTAGAAAGGACTGTATATTAGGAGAATTACAAGGTTTCTGAGTTAACTAGATAGGTGGAAATGCTACTAATGCCGATGTGTGAAAAAAAAAATTGTTTTTTCTCCCTAGGGAAGAGCAAAAGTTCAATTTCACTGACATAAAGGCTTGACACTCTTACGAAAACTCCAAATGAAAAGAGCTAGTAAATAACTACATATCTTTCTCTAAAATTTTAACAAAAGAGTTGTATTTTAGAAATATACATTTGAATGTCATAGCAAATGGATAGTATTTTAAGCCATGAGGGGGATGTGTCTCCCCATATGGACAAAATATGTTGTCTGGAAGGATGAGAATTACCCCCTCTACTCTTCTTGAGTTCTTATGGCTAAATACTAAAATTGACACAAGATTGTAAATGATCATATTCCCTGAAATGATGAACTAGTCAGTTTTTTATACTTTTTAGACAAAGAAACGATAAATTTGCAGTGAGCTAAACAAATCTACTAACTGATGAATTAAACGAATGAACTAAAAATAAACTAAGATTGCCCTAAAAATGTCCATTGTATTTAGCAGCATAGAGCCACTGCTAACAATATCAGTGAAATTTCAGAAGACTGTTAAATCGAAGAGAAATCATATGGTTATTGAAGATTATAAGAAGGGAGATAGTTGACAAATTGATCACACAGATCTTTAGAGAAAGCTTTATCTTTAAAAATGAAAAGAGCTATCTAATCATGGAAGAAATGACACTATTTACAATTTGGGGGTTGAAGAAGGTTGATCACGTTTACAAGGCTGAGGAAACAGAAGCATTAGGACAGGTTACAATGAAGCAATTGGAAAGAGAAAAAATAATTGGTCAAGGCCCCAAATGTGACTTTGCTTGGGATGGGAATTGGGGACCGATACCTAGGGTCACTTCAAACCCTGAACAAGTTATGATTAACCTCAGAGTTGCATTTAATTATGAAAGAAATATTTATGTTGGATTAAAGGTAACTTTTAAAAGATAAAACGATTTACGGGCACATGTTTATTTGAAGGGATGTAAAAACAAAAATGATTTGATATATTCCTTCATTTTGTAAATAATTTGGAGCACTCACTGTGTGCCAGATGCCAGGTCAAAGAAAATTAAGCTCTGCTACTATTCCTGAGGAAGTCCTGTGTACTCACCTCTTGCTACACATGTGACTTCTCTGCAAGTGCAAACAACTAAAATCTTAATCTGCATGACCCATGTCAAAAGACATCCCTTCCAATTCCTCCACGATGCTTGTGGGAGTTCATCCAAATGAAGAGCTTATAAAATGCTAAGATCCTTATGGCAAAAGAGTTAAAGCTTAGGTGAGATAAACACCTGTCAGATATGAGGAATTTGATTTTGTCTTTGAGGTATGAGAAGGATTTGTAGACACGAGCAATACATTTGGTAGAAATTTGTAAGCAAAACGATGGGCAGACTATTCCCTTGGTGCCAGATACTATACTATAGTATCAAAAACTATAAAAGATTAGAAAAAACAATCATCTTTGAAACAGAAAAGATCAAGTTACATAAATAGCTTCTTGGTTTCTAATTTCTAAAAGATGCTTTAAGGCAGAAGTTGGATATGATAATAAGTAAAAAAAAAAAGACATCTCTAATTCCCAGGTTTTCTATATGCCACTGATTTTTTAATAGTGATAAGGATAATTTTAACTACTTAATACGAAGGTGAGCTTTATGTTGCTTTGTCTGTCTAAAAGGATGAGCAACAGAGAAGCTCAGCAGGGAGTGAAATGAATCACTCTCTAAGGTGTCTCATTTCTCACTCCCAACTGAGTTGGCAAAGGTTAGTACACTATTAAAATTCAAGCTTTTGCAAATGTATTTCATTGGTAGTCAACTCACCCGAGATATATCAGTTTTTAGCAATTATTTTCAGTCATAGCCTAAGTGTTTGCCAAAGAATTCTCTGCCTCACGTGGAGAAAGAATCTAGTAATTACATGCTGGATAAAACATGTCTTGCTTAACGATGATAAGCTAAATGAGAGGACAAATAGAAGATAGTTTGGTAACTCTCCATAGTAACTTTGAATATCAAAACAATATAACTAAAGGAATTAAGAAACTGTTCCTTCAGTGGCTGTATTTGGGGGTTTCATGAAGGAGGTAAAATGCAAATGTTATCACACTGAAATGTTATTTTTTCACCTGGGTATTCATTGTTCATATGATTCCAAGAGCAGGAAGAACGAGCTTCTCAAGTTCTCAGCATAGCACTGTGGTTCCTGCTGATCCTGGAGACAAACATGTCTGGGTTATTGAGATAATTCCCATCTCATAAGGTTATTGCACTGATTAAAAGATGCCACAACTTTCAATGTTTTACATATAGTAAATGTTAAACAAAATATATAAATAATTGGGACAGAGGTGCTGATGACTGTTAGGAGTACATTTCTGGTAACAATCTGGACACTTTTGCTCAAAATCCCCATAGGCAAGCTCAGTGAAGAAGGGATGGTGCTATCTGCATCATGACCATTGTCCTTGAAGGCAAACCACACCTTCTTCAGAGAGAAAGAGAAGCAGAGTGGCTTCTGTAAACCAGAATAATTAAATAGCAGTTAAGAACATGAATGTGTTCAGTTATAATCAGTTATAATTATAGCCCAGGTTAATTTGTTATTTTCATGATGAGACATGCACAAGAATGGGGAAGGTCTGCATCACATCTAGTGTAGTGAGGGTATATATACAAACAGAGCTGGGAGATCAGGGCATCTTCTCGGTGTAACGCGGCTGAACTCACATCTCTCGTCAACATGTCTTACAACTGCTGCTCTGGAAACTTCTCCTCCCGCTTCCTTAGGGGCTACTTGCGCTCCCCCCGCTCTTCCTGTGGCTCTTTCTACCCCAACAACCTGGTCTACAGCACTGGCCTCTGCTCTCCCAGCACCTGCCAGCTGGGCTCCTCTCTCTACCGTGGCCGTCAGGAGACCTACTGTGAGCCCACCAGCTGCCAGACGTCCTGTGTGGTGTCCAGCCCCTGCCAGACGTCCTGCTACCGCCCAGGGACCTCCATACCCTGCAGTCCCTGCCGGTCAGCTTACACCGTGTCTCTGGGCTCTGGGTCCAGCAGCAGCTGCTCCCTGGGCTATGGATCCAGAAGCTGCTACTCCCTGGGCTGTGGTTCCCGTATCTTCAGACCCCTGGGTTATGGGGTCTGTGGCTTCTCCTCTCTGGGCTATGGATCCAGATTCTGTCACCCAACTTATTTGGCTTCTAGGAGCTACCAAACTTCTTGTTACCAACCAACCTGTAGCCCTGGCTTCCACTACCGATCAATCTGTTAAAGGTTCTAAGCTGAGACTTCACAGTTATATCTCTCAAAGTCAATATCAGCTATTATCTGGCAAGAGTCTATGCTGTACTACCTAGAAGAGTGATAATTAAATAAAAGTCTATTAATATTAAAGTCATTTATCTCAGAGTACCAATTTTGTTTCTATTGTGTTGTATTTTCCCCCTTACTTCTCTAGTTATCCTCTTTTAGTGAAACTCATTTAATCTGATATCAGATCATGTCTTACTGTTAATTAAAAAAAAGATGCCTGTTGATAATTCTAAATCTACTATTCTTTGACCAAAAATAAATATTTAATTTAAAGAGTAGTTTTCCTGCTAAGAAAAATTCTCTGACAACACAGAGTTAGTCTCCTAGCATTTTTGGCAGATGGAATAACAGCTTGGGAAGGAGATTATCTTAAACTCTTGAGTGTGTGAGAGAGGAAAATAATTTTCTCTCTACCCTTCCAGGTTCTTCATTGAGGCATCCCTATCATAAAAAAGACAGATTAACAGGAGAAAAAAAAGAAACACATTTAATAACATGTATACCTACCGTATACATGAGAGAGACCCTGATTAATTCCCTGAAATGGAACCAGCTACCACCTTAAATAACATCTCTAGCTAAAGACAAAAGAAGATGTTAGGGGAGAGGAGTTATGGGAGGATGCCAAGGAAAGCACAGGGAACAAGGATAATGTTAAACAGATTTAAATCCATGTCTTCTCCATTGATTAAAGCTTTTACATCCTCCTCTTCCTGGTACAGAGAGGAAGACATCCTTACAGATGAATAATTTCGCTTATAAATGTAAATATCTCTTACAAAAGGGTAACTTTTACTCAGTTTTCAGAGCTTTTCCTATGTTTGTTTATTAAAAGTAATCAGCCTAAACTGATCTTTATTCTAAAGAGGCATATTTTGTGATGGTATATTCTGCTTTCCTTCATGTGCATGGTCATTTTAGTCTAATCAGGACATCTTATCTGGTTGAAACTACAAATGGGTCTGGTCCAAGAAGAAAAGTTCCAGAAACAGTAGTGATGCATCAGCAAGGCCTAACCTGGCTGTTTTAGGTGAGTAAAATTATCAAAATACTTGTCGTGAGCCCCTTTCACAGACTTATGAAAGCCATAATAGGATTCTGAGGTCATGATTTTAACTGACCACAGTAACTGGTGTAATAAAATAAACATCTTAAGTATAGATGGCATTAAACGTGTATGAATTTTATTATTTTAAAAAATAAGTAAAATTTCTAAGAGCTATGTCTAATGTTGATGCTTAACTCTCTTCACCTTCTGTTCAGTCACTATAAGGCCTTCTGTTTTCATAGAAGTCACCTGAGAACTCCTGGAAATGAGTAGGTACTCTGAATTCAAAGGAAAGGCTTTGTCTCTTGATATCTTAGGCTTAGATCTGGATGTGATAACTAGATAGCCTACCGAATTCTCTTGTTTGAGAGAGTGCAGTCATCTATATCTTAAAATACATAAGTGGGAAGAAAAATATGTAAGTGGATGTGGGTAGTCCATTGTTCATTGTCCACACATTTATTTTCCTTCACTCTTTTCTTCCCATGAGAACTGGATTTTGTTTGTGTATTTCTCCTTATCTAAACATAGTCAGTCCTTAAAATGAACATGGCTATGCCCCAGGTTGCAGAATCTGATCTGGCTAGTCTTTGGGCACCCTAATCCTTAGCAATTGGTTCAGGATGGAGCATGTGATCTGATTTAAGCCAATGAAAAACGAAGAATGTTGTGAAGAGGTGCTTTGAGTAAAGTTTTTCTTGTGAAGTAAAGCAACTGTCTCTTCCTCTAGACTTTGTCATATTATATGTGAAATGCTGTATCTATTTTGCATATGGCTTAAAAATTAAACCATCGCATGGAAGAAGATAAAACCAAGACACATGCAGAGAAACAGAGCCTGGACTATCTTTTTCCTGGACTTTAGTAAATGTGAGCCAATTTGTTTCTTATTACTTAAATCATTTTGAATTATAATCTCTGTTATTTGTAGCTAATGTTTTCCTAAATGAGATATACATTTAAAACCTGAAACAATCCTCCTCTACAATAAAGGCCCCTTAATATAATGTTAAAAGTCATTCGTAGCCCCCTTCTGCCCAATCCCAGTCCTTCTTCCCACTACTGTAAACATATATTCACTCTACCAACATGCACTCCATCAATGCTGCCTACTTCAATTTTCTTGAATAAATTGTGTAGAGCTGAGCTTTTATACAGTCTAGTATTTCTAGAAGGAATGCCATATCTTTGCCCCTTCAAAATCCAAGGAAATATTTTCTCTTCTCTCACTTCTTTTAAGTAAACTCCATGATCAACAGAGTGGATTGCTCCTTACATAATGCTATCATTACATATGCTTATAGCTTTGCTAATTAAAAAGTTACTACTTTTAATATTTAATTTAAAGTATTATTGTTTAATCAGTACTGTTTTGTTTGTTTTCCCTTGTTATATCCTCACTGAACACAGAAGAATCTTATCTAACAAAATCTAGCATGTAGTAAATGCTCAATAAAAGTTAATTTAATAAATGAATGAAATGAAACTAGAATGACAGTCTTCAGGATTTTTATGTCAATGACATCAAATATGTGTTCATTTTTGCTGGTTGAGCTCTATTTAGATCAATTAATTGTTATCAATGTCATAATCCTCTGGTCATCATTATCATCAAAAAAAAGATTTAGCACCATCTCAATGGCACATTGCTGCAACTGCAGTACCCAAAGAAGAAGTAAGAGAACTCGAAACAAATTCACATTTCTCTATCACACAAAGGCAAAAAAATGACTTCACCAAAAGCTAACCTCATAGGGCCAGAGTAAGTGCATCTGGGAAAGAAACAACAGCAAGGGCATAATTACTAGAATAAACCATGACACTTTCACATCCAAGACATAATGGAGCAAGAGGGGTGAAAAATATGAGCTGTGATGCTCAAATGGTCGAGATGCTATGGTTCATTCTTTTCTTTAATTACCTAACTTTAAGGGCTATATAGACACTATAATCCTTTAAAATTTCTTTCTTTTACCTTTTGTGGCTGTTTGAATTAAAGTCTGATATAATTGAATTGTAAATTACCAAGAAGCAAAATTATTTAGAGATAGTTTCAGAGAAGAAATGATGTCACATGTAAATCCTCATATTACCATATTTTAGGAGAATCTATTTATCATTAGAAACAGATAAAGCTGGCAAGAGGCCATTTTCATATTCCACATAAGGATCATTATTATGGTCACAGGGTCATAATTTTGGATATTCTAGATCCTGAGATACATTCTTCTATATGTGTTACAATGTCTGAGAAGGGTTATATGGTACTTGGCTTATTTTACAGAATGTTGTATATAAAAGAAGTTAGCCATTCCCCTCAACGCACTCTTTTGAGATGGACCAATGTCTTCTTTGCCAGAGAAACATATTTTTATATATTCTCAGAGTTACTCTCAAATACAATAGGACTATTCATTTAAAGTCGTGGATTTCTATCAGCATATGTGTCAACTAATAGACTTCAGTTTTTGGTCTCTGCTCTTAAAATTTTTATAAGTAATCTTAATAAAGATTAGATGACTTAAATAAAAGTGCAGATTTCATTCAGTGGGTGGATTTGACAAGATGCGATTTAATGTCCTTTTCAACTTTAAGATATCAAGATTCTGATAGGAAATTATAGACTGTGACAGCTGGAAAGGACATTAGTGATCTTCTCATCTAAACTCATTATCTCATAAGATACCCAGAGGCAGAGTGACTTGTCCAGATTCATGCAGTGAATTAATGGAATCAAGCTTATCAGAAATAATTGCTATTTTTATTTATTTATCACTCAATATGTGGTGAGCAATCTTATATATGTCATATCATCAATCAGTAAAACAACCTCATGAGGTCAGTAATCTTCTAATTTTCATTTTAAAAATTAAGAAGTCAAGGCATCAAAATTTAAGGGAAATGTTAAAGGTTATAGTTTGTTATTGTAGAACTTGGCTTAGAATCCTGGCAGTCTGACTCTAGAATTTTTGTTTTTAATTGCTCATTTATTATAATACAATTATTATATTTAATGATAGGTGAATCCATAGTGAATATGGATATTTACTCTCTGGTGGTTAGGAGGTACCACTGCAGCTGTAATCATTTGTATTCTTTGAGACCAAGAGACCAGAGAATTGTTTAACCTGTTAGTAGCAAAGTATCCATCACCATAAGCAATCACATTGCTATTTTTACCTATGTCTTAAGAATACTAGGAGATAGACCTCATAATTATCATTATTCAAGTGCCTACAAAGCTAATAACTTAGTTTTTAGTAGATTGCACAAAAACAATTGCAAGGTGAGCAGTTGTCCTAGCCTATGTCATTCCATTGTAATAAGGCAGGTAACTCCCCTCTATAAATCCAGCACCAGCCAAAATCTGTATTTACTCATTGATTCGAAATCATATACTGAAACATCTATTAACTCAGCACTCAATTAACTAGAATGTACAAGTTAATGCCCTGACGCAAAGAAAAAAGTACTCGTAGAGTGGCCTTATTCACAAATGATGGACCTAATGTCATCTGACATTTGGTGATTTAGAACTGCACAAGTATTCACTAATTTACTACATATTTTGAGGTTAATAAGAAGGCTTTCTGCTGGAGACAACTGTGTGAAAGCTGGCCTAGGCGATGTCCTGCTTTCGCCATTCAGAATTTGTCAACTCTGTGCTGACAACAAAAAGTCGTGCCTTCTTTTATAGTAAAAGCTTTTTAAAACATGCCTATACACAATCAAGCACTAATTTAACATAATTGACTCAGCTTGTGCTATGCTAATAAGTGGCTTCTTCGATAATTTTGTTCTTATTTCACAAAGAGGTGGCTAAAAGGTTGGCATGGTTATTTTTTCTTTAAGCTCCGAATCCTTGTCAATTCTTAGAAATCTTAGGTATGTCAAGATTTCAGAGCTATATGTCTTCAGATAGTTAACTATAATTTCAACACATTTTTCTTTAACACTTTTCATTCATTAATTTTTAAAAACACATTTATGGAGCTGTTATTATGTGCCAGCCAGCCACTGTGCTCAATACAGCTGGCTAATACAAAAGTGAGGAAGATACACATACTTCTTGCCTTTACAAAGCTCACAGTGTAATGGCAAAGGCACGATGAAGAAACAAATAAAACTATTATAAACAAATAGGTTTTATGAAAGAAAAAAAATATAGATCCTGAGAATGGAATCTGTTTTCAAATGGGGTGATGAAGGAAAGCCACTATAAGAGGTACCTCTTAAACCGAAGCTCAAAAGATGGGGAGAACAGCTGTGGGTAGAATAGATGAGGGCAGTGAAGGGATGAAACAGACAGCTGCATGCATAAAGTTCTGAGGCGAGGAATGGCTTTACATGCTCAAAGAGCTGTGTAGAGTCCTGAGAGATGGAGCCAACTGGATAGAGAGAAATGACAAGATTTGGAGTTAGAAAAATTGGTAGCAGCCAGGTCTTGCAAGGTGTTGTAGGCCACGCTAAGGGGAATGGATCTTCTTCTAAGGGTAATGAGAATCCATTTAATATATATAAACAAGAAAGTCATAAGCTACAGTGGAAGTCTCTGTGCAATAATCAATACAAATATGCATAAAAATTAAATGGGTTGTTGCAGAGTTCATGTGGAGGGCATAATAGGATCTTTAATCACACAAGAGGCCATTCGAAATTATAAATAACTTGCATGTGTTATAAACACAAGTTGAGTGTACAAGTTCTCAAGCTGAATGTATTCAGATGAGTCCTTTTAAATATACAATATCCCCAGGTCATCATATATCAAGGAAGAGTTTGTATGAGAGTTGTTCCAAGTTCCTGAATATTCTTGGTTTTCTTCAGACCTAAGAAAAAGATTCCGGAATACAATGCTTAGAATAAACTTCTGTCATTTCACTCTCATGAGCTGAACTAAGTAAATCATAGAATGTGTTACAGAAATCATTCTGGTATATCTTGTGCTTTGAGTGTGAAACTACGCTAAGTATCACATGTTAATATGATAAATGTAGGAGTTGATCATCATCTTGCAGACCAAAAATAAAACACTGAATAAACAAAAATAAAAAGCATATCTAAAACACGTTTGTTACAGAAGCAAATTACCAATTTTTGAGAAGTATAAATGGAAGTAAACAAACTACTTGGTATAAAATATGTCATAATAAAGAATATTTCGAAATCCATTGGTAATTCAGAGGAAGAAGTAATGACTTCTAAATAGGAAGATCAGGAAAAAGCTTTATAAAGAAGCAACATTCAAAGTTTGCCTTCCATAAGATGAAGGAAACAAAATGTTATGCAAAAGGAAAGATGTTTATAGAGCAATGGCCACATTCAGTATTTTGGATGAACAGTGAGAAGGAATTTTATTGTATAGTCTTTCTCTCTTATTCAATTGGGCAGAACAAGATCTGAGAAGAATGAGGGTGGGCTCAATCGGATTGAATTCTAACTAAAACTGTTTCGATCATTTTATCACATTCTGCCAAGATGGTATCTCTCAAAACTCCAATGCTGAATATTAATCAATATTCAATTGGCTGTTTCCACAGGCATTTATTATTGTCTATTTACCAATATGGAGAGTCCTAGCGACTAAGGAACAATAAGAAAAAAAATTAGCTTGGGTGACAAGTAGGGACTCATATTTGACAAACCCTGCCCTGATGAGTCACCTTTGGGACTAACATGAAAGCCATTTTAAAGATTCAAAATGGACTGGCTTCTTTGTTCATAAGATGCCACCTTCATATATAACTAAACAAAGTGCTAATGAGATGTTAACCTTCAAATTAGCTTAAGCCATGAGGTAGAAAGGAGTCTTGAGATGAAGCCAACACCCAGTTTCTGAGTATATAATCTCCCGAGCAAAGAACTTAATCTTCAGATCCAGCATGTTGAGCCTTTACAACCAACTTCAATCAAAGGTTTTAACAATATGGCCCAGAGCCACTGCCACTCATTCAGGAGCTCCTACAATGTCCCACCACTCTCTGCCATTGTACATGAGTCTAATCCTATAAGCTTTGAAAATGGATTTTTTTTACCCAGCAGCTGCCATGGCAGGACCTGGCTCTTGGACAAATTTCAAGAAACCTTCAGTGAAACCACCAGCAGCAAAGTACCCAGCTATGAACAGGAACAGTGCACAGAGGCTAGCAGTGTACGAAGTGCCTGCCTGCACAAAGTTGTCCAGACAACTTGCTCTCCTTCCAGGATGCGTGAAAGAACAACATGCCAATCAGGAGATTCTTCGGCAGTGTGGAAATGTGTTTCTCAGCCTTGCCAATCGAGGAGCAGCCAGCAAAAGGGTTTTGCGATCCAGAGCTGTCAACCTGTGAGCTACGTGGTAAAGTGTTGTCCGCCCATGACTTATGTGTCTAAGAGTTGCCAAACTCTGGAGTGTGAATCCAGCCAGTGCCAAACTCGGAGCTCTGAGTCCAATTCCTGCAGACCTCTGGTCTCTGTTACATCAGGAACACAACTCCTGGAGTCTTCTAATAGTTATGAGCCAACTTGCTGTGTTACTGGTGGTTTACAATTGTCTAGTAAGTGAAGAACGCACAGAATGTGTAGGAGAGAGAATATATTGTACTTTGGATAAATTGATTCCTGAGATATTTAGAAACCTTTATTTCTCTAAAAACTTACCATTGTGCATGTGTTTGTAAGTGAATGAATGTGTCTTCTACTGTCTCCAAAGGGAAGATTTTTTTTTTTTTCTCTTTTGGGCCTTTCTGGTGCTAAGTTGGGATTGGAAAACATGTTAACTACTTTAGGTCACTAGGACACTATTTACTACAGGTCAATAAAGGTTTCAACCAGGGACTAACATGAGTACTTAAAAAGTCAACGTTACACTTTGACTCCCAGTCATTATCTATGGAAACACAACATTAGATTTAAGTATAGTGTTTAATCTAAGTCTAATATAATAAATAATATAATAGTAAGCATAATGTACTACTGATACCAGAAATCCACGTAACATTGGATTGAATTTATAGGACTAGATGGGTTTAAAGAGATGGAAGCCCTTCTAGTCCTATGAACTCTGTTGGTTCAACTCTATCAGAGGTCACCCATGTAGTTAATACATCCGAACCACAGCTTCAATCTGTGTCTATTCACTGTGCATTCACTATTTTATCTGCTGTGTCACAACACTTTTCTAATTAACTATGAGATTGACTCTACTGCTCAAAAAAGTGAAAGAGAATTTTGAATTTCACCTTGATAGACTTCATAGCCACATAGTGGCCAGAGACCTTTGAATATGATGAGTTCGAGTTTAGCGTATTCACTACATTTTTGCTATTCTTCTTCCTTTTACTACTTCTTAAGTGGTTTTTGAGTCGGGAAATGTTCTTTGCATTAAATAAATGTAATTCACTTAAAATTACAAATTTAATTGTCATGCTATTTTATTTTTTGTCAATGCTTTCGTGAGTTTTACATGAGAGTTTTTTTTTTCACCAGATGACAATAGTATAAATATTTAGAGAGAAAAAGGAAAACATGTTCCCTTACTATTGTTTGAATAGTATGAACCAGAATAAAAGAACATATTGTGACAGAAGCAAAAGATGGGGAGCACAATCACTATGAAGATTATAAAAGCATGGAGAGAAAATGCGTGAAGGTTCATCGATTTTGTTTAGTATCACTGGGCTATTGTGAGGCTGTGGGTGTGCCCTTAAATGGACTTCTCATTATTCAGGACCACATGATGTCATAGTTAAGAGCCTGAATTCTGAAACCAGATTTCCTAGGGTCTGAATCTTAGCTGTGCTGAGTGAAGCCTATTTGAATCCCAACTGTGTGACTATGTGCAAGTTATATAATCACTCTCCACCTCAGTTTCCTCAACTTCAAAATTGAAATGGTAATGATAAGACTACTGTGAGACTTAATAGGTTAATAATTTGATGCTCAGCAATGGCCTGATATATAGGCAGTGCTCAGTAAGATTTAGCATCATGATTAGCTAGCTCAAAGACTCAAGATGAAGGGCAGAGTTGGGATTTATAGATAAACTCAGAAATCTATGACACATTAGTCATCCAAAAAAATGAGAGATTAGCTGTTTTGGATCTTGAAAGTTACAAGTAGCACCTTCTACTATGGAAGATTCTTAAGAAACACATGCCATGCTTTGCTGTAGTGGGCTGACAAGTATCTCTGAGTCTGTGACAAAGCCAATGTTGATTTACCTGTCAGCTTTGTAGGTGGGTGAGACGCAGGTCATCCCAAAGAAGAATATTTAAATCTAAAATCTATAAACTGCTACTTACACAGGTGATTCCATGGAGGCGTGAAGTTGCGAGACAGCTGAGGCCGGTCTGGAAAAGGCAGAACGAATGCTATTTGATTTTGTCAATTGTAGTAGAGCATATGGCAGCCACAACAGCAGAGCATCCCCGCAGCAAGACAATGACATAAAGCTGTTGGCCATAAGAGCGATGGCAGCAACACAGCACCGGCAAAGGTGAGGAGAACCTTATCTGTGTGGCAGCTTCTCAAGATTCCAGTCACAGCCAATCATGCAAACATCGATAGAATTCATTCACAGTAAGAGCTGTGACTAATACAACTCAAATAGGAGTCTGGCAAGGGTTCAACTCATTTAAGCCACAGTTTCCGAAGACAAGTGGGAAAATATAGCTGTTTGATTTGCCTTCCAAGTATATATTCCTTCACTGGGTGTTTGGAAGACAGGATATTGGTAAAATGTGTCGTGTGCATGTGTGTGTGTGTGTGTGTGTGTGTGTGTGTGTGTGTGTGTGTGTGTGTGTGTAAAGGGGGAGTGTGGCGTTAAACAAAGTTTTCACGTAATAAGCCACATTGTTCATCATTCTAAACCTTAACTCGTTCTTTACAGGCTAAGCGTAATTACTCCCTTAAGGAGAAGTTGGCTGAAGAAGGGGCAGTATGTAGTCTAACCCAACATGGAGCACATTGAAGCTCTTTATGTATGGACTAAGATACTCAGATACTAATGGAACAGAGAGTAGTGTAGTGGTGTGGAGTTATAAAGACGTGCATGGTAGGCAATTGAGCGTGGTGGGAAGAGAATTGACCTTGGATTACGACTGGACTTTGTTCAAATCCAAATTCTGCCGTTTACTAGTTGTGTGCTCTAGGACGAGTTTACCTTTCTGAGACTCCATTCCTTCAATGTAAAATGGAAATAATGCCTAATTCACTGGATGATTGTGACGACTAAATGGCATCACGCCTATTAGATGCTTAGTGGAGTGTTTGTATCAACATGTGCAAGACATCATTTGACACTTTATGATATTTGCTTCTTGAGTCTCAACGTCAGTTTATTCTTATGATTTCTCTATATTATATTTAAATATTAGGACAGAGACCAAGAAATCCTTCCATTATTGGTGCAAAGAACGTAAGCAGTATGGGACATGACCCAGGTAGTCCAGGCAGTCTTCTTAAAAACTGTAGAAACGACTCAGTGGGTATATGTTACAGAACATTCTTTATAGATCAAGAAATTACTTCCTGCCTGAACAGAAAGGTTCTGGGAGGATTTGTGCATTGACATTACTTACTTTAAGCTGCCAAGACATGGGTAGCTTACAGCATGCTTTACTCCTAGAAGCCAAGGGAAGTAAATTTTAAGAACATATTTTTTTGCTTATGCAGTACTGTGCCAAGAACCATAAAATAGCTCTTATTAATTTGTTCTAATTATTCATTGAACACTATGTATGTACTTCATCATTTTATATCAGAACTATAGCTTTAATAAGCAACAAAATATATCCTAAGCCTATAGGTGCAAATAGAGTAAACGTCTAAAGACTAACTAAAAGTTTAAATTACAGAAATACCTTTTCGTGGTTGCATAGTACTAGTCATTCGCCTGACATTTTGTATAACTTTCTCTGGCTTTATGGAAATAAATTCACTAAAAGGATTCAAAGAAAGTTGTTCCTTGGAGCCCAGAGGCAAAACCAATGTGGTTGCATCCAGACACAAGAACAAAGAAATCTCAAAGGCATATACTGGAAATGGTTAAGTCTTTTGCTAGTCTTCCATTATTTAATGCGGTATTGCTTCAAGTACAGGGCCAATGCCTCCACAGGAGTTCAGTAACTACTAATTGATGAAGGTAAAGAGAAAGAAAGTCAAAAATCAAAGAAAAGTCTAAGAAAAAGACTTCCCTTAACAGTAGACTGTGTTGTCACTATCGCTTCATGAGCAGTGGCATGCTGCTTATTTAAATCAAATATGCAGATAGTAATGCCTGGATTAAAATGCCCTCTTTTACCATAAACCCTGTCAACCTTTATAGTAGGGTTATTTACTTGTTTTTGTTTCCCCTTGGGATAAGCTACATTCACTCTGATGCTCTCTATGTTAGGAAACTGATGTAATGCTTGTCGAAATTCTCAAGAACGAAGTATCTTCCTCTAGACTTCATATTTGCTTAAATTAAACTACAGGAGTAAAAAGGCAAAAGAAAGAAATTTAAAATTTTAGCTACACTGATCTTAACAAGCACTCTAATGTATTTATTAAATGATCAGATTTAATGTAAATCACAGTAAAACTTGTCATGATCATGGGTGTACTTACCAGATTAAAGTTAGAACGTCTATTACCACTGAGAGAAATAGTTCCCAGAATTCTGTCTCAGGGGACAGAAATAAGCATCAGAGTAGTTCTTTCATTTTTAAGTCTACATGTTCAGCACGTGGCTTAAAGTGGGTCTACTTCCAGTTTCTTATTTCCTGGGGCTCAGCTGATGGTGGCTTGGTCCCCAGGAGTCTGGCTTATTTTCCTGCAGTGAATGGCTAGAGTAATCAAAGCACTGATCTTGACATGGTACTAGAGGGCCAGTGCTCTGGGCCCTAAGGCTACAAATGAAATGCCAGGAAATCAAAAAACAATATGCAACCCCCTGGCCCACTAAGCTTTCCTCTGGAGGACAAATATCATCTGAAGCTGTGTTTTGTTCTGAAAGATGTCAATCAGAGGTGAGTAGCTCCTATACTTCTATCAGGAAGCTGAGTGAAATGCCGATGGCCTAAATCTTTGGGGCAAAGATCGATTGACCAGTTTTTGCATGGGTTCTTCTTATGCTCCCTTATTTTTATTGCAGTTACAGTTTCATAGAATTATAATTACTTCAAAATGTGTAAGAGATCATGGAGCTTTGCTCACACAGTTGAGCAAATATACCTACTGGGGTTGTGTGATTTACTCAAGTAGAGCTGCAGCTAGAACTCAAGTCTAGTGAGTCTCATTTCCGTGCCCCATTGATTATACCTCAAAGTGTACCTCATGAGAAGTATATTAAAAACATTTAAATATATTAAGCACAACAATTTTTAATGAGCCCTAGATGTACATTTAAAGGCCACACATAGCACATTATAACATTGGATCATAAATGTGGCTTAATTTAAATTAATACACCAACTGTAGTCAACATTAATCTATCTGCAGAATTTCCACCATCTTTTAATGAAGGTTGGAATATTGTTTTTTTAAATACATGGTTTGTTGAATGTTGAATATGACTGTAGGTCCCTTGTTTTAGAGATTCAGTGGATACTTGTCTGCGGCTGTAAGTAGGTATGTTCCTTGACATTTAAACTGACGCAGGACAGAGCCAATTTCCCCAAGTGTAGGGGAGAATAAGCCCTGCACCGAGAGAAGAAGAGGGTCCTTTGGTGGAGAGAGTAGAAAGAATTCAACATACAAGCCAAAAAAGGAAAGTTTATTAGAAATGGGGTAACACTCCACAGACAGAGTGTGGTCTCCTCTCAGAGGCAGAGAGGGACCAAGAGAGATGTGGAAAGACAGTGAGCAGGGGACAGTGAGAGGGACAGTGTAAAGGCACTGAGAGAGACTCTGAGTATTCAGGAAATTCAGTTTATATGTCATTCTTTAGTTCCTGTGAGTTATAGTTTAAAAGACTTTGTTTACCCATTTCCTTTGATATGGACACACAGTGAGGAAGGGGAATAGTATATAGCATGAAAAGGTAAGAATAGGTAGAATGAAAGGCCTGCTGGCAGTTCTCAGCCTTTAATCCATGGGTTCCCCATGGTTTTAGCCATAGGGAATGACTCTTGGTGCTTGTTTCCCCTTCACAGGTATGAGAAATGAGTTGTTTGAAATACCTTTAGAAATCTTCCTTTGTTCTGAGAGTGTCCTCCTGGCCTGGCTGCAGGTAGATCAGCACATTGTAGTCTCTGAATGTAGCTTGATTAACATTTTTAATTCTTGCCTCCTCCCTACATTAAAACCACTGACTTCTGTATATCATCATTATTGAAATAGTGAGTCAGAATAGTCTGCACTGGATGCCAATACTCATCACTAAAAACTATGGGAAGCCACAGCACAAAAGGAGAAATAGTGCTAAATATGGGTACTTTGTTTAGAATCTACATTGTCATCTTATCTTTCAGTAATTGTTCAGCTAAGAGCTACAGCTGTCATTCCCTCAGAGGTTACTGTTGTTTCTACCATCTTGTTCAGTAACTCTTTCCTGCACGGGAACTTCAGAAGTGCCCTCTGCTTAGCCATTAGAGGTCATGACAGAACCCAGTTCTCGAAGCACTGCTAAGAAACCAGAAAGAAACCACCAACTGCCAACTAACATATTTGTACCCCAACCCTGTGAATCACTCCCTGTACCTCTCTGCTTGTGGTGTATCCAGAACCTGCCACACAATCATCGTCTACCTTTTTCTTTCCAAGTCTTTATTTCTACCACCCAGCGACCTGCACTCAAAACTTTGGGCTACATGGGCAATAATTGCTGTTCCGGCATTCACAGGTCTCATAGTCATCCTTCTCTGGGAAGTCTTCTTTGGCTAGTCCACTTCGGGTCTTGGCAGCTGCTGACCCCTGGTGGAGCGCTTTTGTTAACAAACAAGCTACATATTCAACCCCTTTTGCTGGAGTTCCATCTTATATCTTGATGTATTTTGAATAATCCTTTATAGTTTGCAATTCCTAAATGAAGTACCTAAACATTTCTCCCTAGCCAAGTTGGAAGAGGTGGACAGTCTTTTAGAAGACTGCATGATATGGCTATCTTGTTTGAAAGCAAATTCTAGCATACTCATATATTGCTTCACTATTCAGACACTAACTGTTTACTAAATAACCCGTGGCTCACATTCGTTCTTTTTCTCTGTCAGTTTTTTTTTCCTTTAATGACCGTTAAGCCTTCGAGATGTGTTTTCAACATGGCATCAAGTTGTTTTCTTTATCTTCTAATAACTATGATTAATCTCTACTAGTGACTGTTGTATAAATAAACACATTCACCATGATTATTTCAATACTATTATGATTTTTGCATTTATAATAAAATTTGTTTCATTAAATGATTTTTTAAATGAGTAGAGTTAGTTACAACATTGTGGAGCCACAATTTCAACTACAGAACAGAAATCTTTGGAAAGGGACCATGAGAATCATGAAAGGTCTGAGATTTTACCCTGTTTGCAAGCTAACAAGTTAACCCGTCACCGCTTCAAAGATGCCGCAGGAGACATGAGACAAGTAGGTAAGAGATAAAGGCTTTAGTATTCCTGGGAAGCCACAGTATTAGCCTTTGCACCAATTGCCTGAACCTCAATTCCCACAGAACAACTGGAAGAGGGCCAGATGACACCTGAATATGCAGTGAGTTGTTTTATAGGAATTAGGAAGTCTGGGTCGTGGACATGGTAATGGATAGCAAACATGTCTGCCATTTGCCCCAGACAGAAATACTATATCTATTTGCCAAAGCTCTTTGCTATACAAACATGCTTGAAAAGGTAATTCAGAACAGAAGGAACCAATGACTCTGCTCCCAAGACATACAGAAATGCAAGAGACCTATTGAGACATTTTTTCCCCAAATACTGATGCTTGTGTCTATACTGAACTGCTTTTGATGAGTTTTCCTGTGGGTATGCCACTGCACTGGCTACTTGGATTAGTATGACTAATAGAGGTTGCAAGCAAATCTATTCAATATGTCTCACTCAGCATTTAAGCTAGGTTATTATTAATAGGTCTCCAAGCAGCAATCAATGAGTAAAGGCTGTCTCTCTTTGTCAAAGGCTCCAATCAGAAAAATCATCAGTCACAGAGATTTGTAGCTCAAAAAGCCCCAAAGGTACTAGCATTTCTCTACAAATAGCTCTTTACAATCAAGAGAATCCCCTTTGGATTTTATGGAATGGAGAAGTACAGGCCTATAACATTTGCAACAACAAAAGTACATCGAATTGGCCCCAAAGGCCTATCCTACAGAGTCATATTATCTTCTCTTCCCTACTGTGATACATTCTAAAATCTTATTACGTGAATCCAAGTATTCCTCTATCTCCCGCTGGACTGGGTAAAATGGTGGCTTGGGTACACATATGGAAAAGAGCTATAGAAGTTTGAATCCTTCTTCCCTCAGAAGTTCCCCAGCATGTTCAAAAGAGTTCATATGGTCTCAGTCTTTCATGGGGGTGGGGGGGGGCGCAGGGAGAGAGAGAGAAAGAGAGAGCGAGAGCAAGAGAGAGAGAGCGAGAGAGAGAGAGAGAGAGAGAGAGAGAAACTAGAGTTCAATACTAGTAAGCAAAGTGCCTTTGCTTTTGTTTTTTAGCAACAAGGCTCCTGCTAGGGATTAAAATAATCTAATGTTTTTCGTCCATTCAATGCCCTATACTGGGCAGCAACATCATCATACTGACACCATTCGTTTAAACCTTGGGAATCCCTTGACTCTGCATGTTGCTTTCTAACTGTGGATCACAAAGTTTGTACCTTTGGCTACCTCAGATTTGAGACACACAATAACAGCCTTTCTTTTCCATTTTTTTTTTTAAGGAATACCTCTTAATTTGGGGCATCTATTGCACTATTATTAAAATAACATCTCTTTTTTACTTACTCGATTTCAACATAAAGGCTGAAGGAAATTTCCAAGGTGGTGGATGAACTTCAAGAAAATACCTAGAACTCTTAAAGTCAGTTTTTCATTTTACAGTGGGTCACTATCAGCATTATAAACCCAATCCAAGGCACTCAGTGCCTCATCTATGGTGTCCCATAGGAATTTTACTATCTCTGCGAAATTGCCCTGAGAGAACCAAAGCTTCAGAGACCAGAAGCCACTGTAAAACTCTATGACCTTTTTCCATCATCTCTGAATGGATGTAAGATGGTCAGGCTGCATGAGGGGGCTGAGCTGGGAGGTGGCCCAACTTTTTCCACCTTTCCTTCGTGGGAGAGGGCACATCATATTCTAATACTCCAGGAGAACCAGCTAAGGATCTAACAATTTAACTAGTTGCTGATCATAGCATTAGTGAATTTTCCTCATTTCAAGCTCAGAGTAGGTACACATGTCTATAAATGTTGTCTGAAACAAGCTACAACCTTCTGCCTACTCAGATGAATCTTTGTTCCTTTTAATACATTGGGGAAAACTTTTCTTTTGCTCAGATCAAGGTGTTGTTTGGTCAGCTGTCTGAATCTGTTGCCCAGGAGCTGGCTTTCAATCACTTCCTTAATTCTTCCTAACAGATAACAAAGTGTTAACTAATGGAAAGTAAAATGATGCCCCATTAACCATACAATTTGGTCAACATGTTCACTTTATTCCCATGGGCTTCCCTCAAATTCTGTTAATCAACCCGCAAGGTCATTTTCTTCCCTCTTTCAGAAAGATATGTCTCTGTCAACATCCATCTTTGTTTCCAGCAGGAAAGGTGAGAATGTATGGAAGTGTTTGTGAGGAAAGGAGCCAATCAGTGAAAAAATGACCCAAAGTAGTCACATAAGGGTACAGAAATCTTGTGACTTTTTAGCACATCCAGCCCATTTCTCCCCTCCCTCCTTTTTTTTTTTTTTTTTTTTTGGCTGATAGTTCTTTAAACTTCTCATGGAATAAACCATCCACTTGCTTGTTTAGATATTAGGCCTAGAAGTAATTTATTTTCTTGATATTCTGATTTTCTAAGTCAACACATAAAAGAAAGTCATCACTGGGCAAAATAGGGTAGTTAACAAATACTCTGTAATACCTGTGGTCACTCTAGCTTGAGTCTTAATTTTTTCATTTTTTTTTTGATCTTTTGCATGACTATTAAAGCCTGAAGCCAGTTCATTCATGCTCCAGCTTAAAGTTGAAATGCTACATATTAGATGGTTATTATGAAAGGTACTCTTTTCTTTATCATAAAATTAGGTTTTCCAGAGCTTCAGTGATGTTTCATACCACTTACTACTGATAAAGAATTTCTTTAAGCTAAGCTTCCTTAGCTACATAATCCAGTCTGAAAGTATTTCAGATAGGAAAGTGTCCTCCATTCTTTTCATTCCTCTGGAGAAGAACTGTTGGTGAGATAAGGTACATGTGTGGGATCAATCACCTTTTCCTTCTAACATAAAAAAAATATATAGTTACTATTTATGATAACCAACTCTCAGGTTTTTAGAGCATTTAATCACTGATTAACTTACCTGAATATAAAATAAAACCATCTCTAGAGGTATTAGTCAATGAAAGAGATGAGAGGTTTTCAAGTATTACGAGAAAACTTTTGGTGGGGAGGGGGGAACCTACTCAGCTTGGGGGGAAAAAATATTTTACTGGAACCTTGGAATAGCCTGTGATGGAGACCAGGATAAAGACTTGAATCACTTAAATGCCAGTCTTTTAACTCAAAAGAGTGATTTTCTATTTTTTATGAAGTGTAATAAATAATGCTTCAGAGGATACCAATGTTTTAGGCAACTCCAAGTCTTTGTTTGACCTTGAGTGATGTTCTATCAGGAAGGATAAATGTTTGTTAGGGCAAAACATGTATTGATTTTAGTGGGACTGCGGAGTTGCTGACAATTTATAGCATTGCTATTTGATCTCATGTTCTATTAAAAACAAACTAGAAAACCTTTATATTCTCAAAGGATATTTCTTATTGTAAAGTTTCTCCCCAGAATTCCTATGTGCCCATAGAGTCTTGAGTAAAAAGAGGCCAGGAAATGTGCTTATGCTAAGCAAGGAAATCACTGAACTAGTATTCTCTGTGACCTCAAGGTGAACTGCATTCTTCCCCTGCCTGCAAAATGTGGTATGTGAGAAAATGCTAGACAATCACTATAATAAACCTATGTTCCACCCCTCTTTTCTAGGAAGTTAGTCGATTTTTGCTTTCACTATGAAAAGCTCATAAAGAACCAAAAACATTGGTTCTAGCTTATAAAACAAAGGGCCAAAAGCATTGAAGATATGCACCTAAAACTAAATGAACCAATTAGGAGTTTTCAGAAATTAAGACAGACTCTGCCAATTTCTAATTATTTTTTTCTCAGTAGCCATTTACTATCATACACATTTATCTGCATGAAAACCTTCAATCTGATAGGAGAAATATTTAAGATAAAGTAAAAAAAAAAATGCCTGAACTGAATAAATAAAAACATGGACTAAAGTATTTTCATGCATTCGAATAAATATTTACAAAAGCAGTATGCTGGAAAAATTTAGCAATACAAACACAAATAATGCTATAATGTCTACAATATAATTATTACTGAGAAATAAAAATACGTTGTAAACCATAAAATATAAGGTATGAAATGATCAGTATAATAGGAGAGATGTAGAGCTGACATGAGTTGAAAGGGAAAAGAAATTATTTCTGGTTGGGCAAAAATGAAGACTTTCTGGTTGTGATTATGTTTCAACTGGGCTAAAGAATAAGTAGGATATGGTAAGCAGAGACAAGGTGTAAAAGCATTCAAGAATACAAAGAGGAAACCAGCAATGTGAGTGAGACATTCACTGAGAATGGCAAATAGGGGTCATCTGGAGATCCACATAAAGAAGACCCAGAGGACTTATGCTTGGCAATATGCATTGGACCCACATTTTGAACAACTTTAAATGACAACTTAAGGACCTTTGATTTTATTCCATGGGCCATAAAGAGGTATTCAATACAACTGTAGCCAAGAGAGAGACATTACCTGAGCTATATTTTACTATTAATCTCATCCTTGGGAATACGATAAAAATAGTAGTACTTGTGAAGATAATTTTATAATAGTTTAAGCCTGTGTGACTAAGAGAGTATAATACTATAATTAGAAATAAAGTTCATAGCATGGGGAATCAACTTGGGGGAAAGCACTATGTATATATAAATATTTAATTGGAAGTAAGGTGTCCCAGTGGAAATGATCTAGCAGACAACTGCAAATTCAGGAAAGAGATCAAACCAGTAATTATAAATATAGAGGGATCGGTGTAGATCTATTGATTGAACTTTTGTGATTAATGAGATGCAGATTGATAAGAATGCAGAAGAAGAGGATTAAGAATGACCTAAAATCTGGGGAATAGAATGAGAAAAGAGAGATAGATATGAATACAAAACAGGTATTCTGTGTGATAGAAATAAAACTATTTGGAGCGTTGCTAAAACAGATGTGGGACAAGGTTTCAAAATAGAGAGTATGAACAGCAACGACAAATGTGCCATAGAGTTAAGATTGAGGGCAAAAATTGACATTGACTATAGGGAATTCATCATTGGTGATTTTTAGGATAAGAGTTTAAAATATTGGTGAGACTAGAAGTTAGATTTCAAAAAAGGATGGAGAAAAGTTCACTTCAAAACATAAGGTCAGGCAAAGTTTTCTTAGATACAATATCATAAACACTTGTAGATTTAAAATGACTAAATTAGACTTTATCAAAATTAAAAATGTCAGCTCTCCAAAAAGTCACTATTACAGGAATAAAAAGATAAGCCACAGACTGGTAGAAATATCTGTAAATCATATGTCTAATAAAGGAGTTATATCTAAAATATTTAAAGAACTTTCCAAACTTAACAATAAGAAAGCAAGCAACCCAATAAAAAATGAACAAACATTGAGAATTTTCTTTACTAAAAAAGATATACAGGTAGAAAATAAGCAATGAATTTGCTCAGCATTATCACTCGCTAGCAAATTAAGACCATAATAAAATGCCACTACACACTGAATAGCATGACTAAAATTTTTGAAAGTCTGACTATATCAACTGTTGGAGAAAGTGTAAAGGAACTTGAACTCTTATACACTGCCAGTGGGAATGCAAATGATACAGTCACTTCGAAAACAATTTGACAGATACCTAAAAATTAAACATTTACTTATCATAAGATCAAATTATTCTAATCCTAGGTATTTACCCAAGATAAATGAATGCACATGTCCATTCAAAAGCCTGTACACAAATAGATAGTATTTGTGTGTTTGTAATTTTCAAAAATTGCACACAACCCAATAGTCTATCAAAATATTAATGAATAAACAAATTATGTTATATTCATACAATGGAACACTACATAGCAATACAAAGCACGAGCTATTGGTATATGCTACAAGCTGGATGAATCTAAAAAAGTATACTGAGTGAAAGAGGGAAGAAAAAAAGTATATACCGTATAGTTTTATTTTATTTAATAAAATGATAGAACATGCAAACTAACCCAGAATGGTAGAAAGATTAATGGTTGCCCGGTGATGAGAGTAAGGAGGGGTGAGGTGGGAAGGAGTGGAAAGGAAGGACTACACAGGGGCATGAGGAGATCTAGTGGATAATGAGTATAATTATTACCTTGATTTTTTGGTATATACAAATATAAAAACAGCAAATTTTGCTCTTTAAATATGTTCAGTTTATTATATGTCAATTTCATCTCAATAAAGCTGTTAAAATATATAGACAAAGAGAGGAAATTGAAAAAAACCTTGTAAATGTGAAAAGGACAGAATTTAAGGGCTTAACTATGAATAGTAGGAGGGATATCTCCACCTATACTGTTTTTAATACAAGGAAGAAAGGATATGTTAATTAACATAAAACAGTTTTTCTAAGATCATCTGGGGAAAGTTATTTTGTATGAATGAAATTGGAATGAGTGGAGCAAATTTTATACAAATCATGTACAAACCATATGTATAAACATATGTAAGAATGCTATAGTTTAGTAAAATTAAAGTTGAAAGTAAATTACAGTGTGATATACTCATCAGTCACTCCAAACTCTACATTGCTGATCAAGAAATTATTTAATTCTTCCAATGGATGATCATTTAATGATTTTACTCAGGACATCTAGCAGGGTGTGCTAAATTTAAGATGCTTCGTTATGTTGAAGGTTGCAATGGACTGACTCTAGATAATTAGTTGTCTTCTTTAAGCCAAGCTAAGGTAAATAGTAATCAGCGATATTAGAATGGGCAGAAGAAAAACTTGACAAAGTATTTTCAGTCCTTCTTAGCCTCTTTCTATCTTCTTGTGTGTGTGTGTGTGTGTGTGTGTGTGTGTGTGTGTGTGTGTTTATTCGTCGAAAGTTGGCTTTCCCTTATGAAAAAGGATAGATGGTGAGAAAAGTATATAAAAGAGATTATTGACTTGGCTAAGTAAAGGTCAATTTTTATTTGATAAAGAAAACCTAAGTTATATTTTGTAAAAGCTGTGATGTTAGTCAGCAAATATTTATTAAGAATTGACTAAGTTTTCTCACATGTGCTGAGAATAATGATCACACCTATTCAAATAGGGATGTTGTGAAGATTAAATCTCTTAATGTATATAAAACATTTAGAGCTATGTTGGGGATATAATAAGGACTCAGTAAATAATAACTAATAAGGGTTCTATAACATAGTCTAATATTATAGTTTCTATAATATAATATAATAACATAATATAATATAATATGACATATACAAATTGTTTTGTTTGTAATACAAAGGAATTTGCGTGTGAATTAAATAATAATAATTATACAGATTTAAGGCTGGAGATATATAGGTTGGTAAGGAAGTATTTCTAAGGAGGGGCTAATTTAGGGGTTAATAATTCCAAAGGAGAAAGGGGGAAGATGAATGAGAAGAGGAGGATCGATATGGACTAATTGGAGACATGAACAGACAATCCAGTAAGAAAGAAGAGAATCTCTATTGGGAATCAGAGGAGGGCTAATCAAGTGTTTAAACAGCTCTCCGTGGACAAAGAGGAGTCATTGAGTAAGAGATCCACGTGATGAAATTAATTATAGGAGTATTAATCTAAATACAATATTTAAGCTAAAGAGAAGATTTTAGCAATAGGAGTTGAGATGGCACCAAAGGAGAAAACTCCACTTAGCTGATGGTAGTGAATGAGAGAACGGATGGAGGAAATGTATGAAAAAATGTAATATGAGTAGATCAAGTGAGAAAAACATTAAAAATAGATTTCCACTCTTTCCAATCTATGTTGCAAATTAACCACAGCACTCTCTTCTTTAAATCAGTTACCAGATCACCATTCTTGTAGAACAAAATCTTTACTGCCTTGATCGAGTTAGATTCAGCATGTGAATCTAAGTTTAATTACTATAAGTTACCTCTAAGAATCCTCCATGGAAAGCACCGTGTTTTCATTTTTTCTGCCTTTACACCTTTTGCCACAACTCAAGGTGCCTTTCCCTTCCCCAACTCCCTTGCCATTTTCTTCTGGTTTTCAAAATTAAAGCCAAATGCCAATGTTCAGGTAAAGCCAATAAGCAATATTTACTGTTCTCGGTACACCATTTATAGAGCTTTATAGTGGACACTGACATAGACTGTGTATTATCTTATCATATCTACAAGTTTGGATGTGTCTGGAAGCAGAAATTGGTAGTATCTTGGTATCATTGCATACATCTATCATCATGTTTGCATATACAAGATGCTCAGTAAACATTTGTTGAATGAATGAATGCAAGCTATGTCATTTATTGGCATACCTTTATTGTTGCAATGCTCTGAGGATTCTGTGTGTCTGAGAGAGGGAAATTCAGGGTTGTTCCTAGAGTAGGAGAGATGAGGACCTCTGGTTCACTGAAGAAAGAGCAATAAAGTGGATGAACCTGAAGGAGCACACAGGCTTCACAATTCCTAAGACTATCCTTGGGCTCTTGCACCAGAAGTAGAACCTGAAATCTGTAGTTTAAATAAGTCTGGTGATGAGGGACCTGATGTTATGTCCACTTAAGCTCATCCCTTTTAGTGAACTGATGTCACTATCAAATGACATCAGTTCAATAACTTTTTATATTAAGGTACAATTTACATTCGGGGCACTTTATTTTCTGAAATTCTATGGATATGTTTGCAGTGTTATCTACCTACAATAGAAAAAAAAAATGAGGCTCATGGTGTAAAGAAATGGGTTAATGATGTCAAAGCAAGAAAATAAATCATGCTAGTATGGTATCTTGCAGTTTTAAACTTTTTCTTCCATCTCAGTATATTTTTAAATGACACTGAAAAGTAGATATTATTAATATTCCCATTATTCCATAAAATAATACTGATAGTGACCAGGAATCAGAAAAGTTATGAAATTGTCCAGGGTCACATGGTAGATGATGGTGTCACTACATTATCTATCTATCTATCTATCTATCTATCTATCTATCTATCTATCTATCTAGATATACTGCCATCTTGGATAATGGGAGAAAAAAACTTTTGAGGGTCAAGGACCCCCAAACAAATATTCAAATGTTTGAATGTCCTTTGTTCAAATGTTTTTCTTCATGTCAATTACTGTAATTTTCTCCATTTCAAGTTTTCTCATATGAATAGTAAAATTTACTATAGAGAACCATGAGGATAAAGTGATGTTACACATGTGGGTAACCCACACTACAAGGTGTTGCCCAGAATAGACACTAAATAAATGCTAGTTTCCTCTTATTCCATACCCCTCCTCTTCATGAAAAAACATTGTTTTATGCATACAACATAAACAGTATATACACACAACTATATTGCTGTGTTAATGATACAGGTGTTGCCTCTTGATTATATGAGAGAAGAACAGGCATAAAGAGCATCAACATGTAAATTTGATAAGCATTCAGTTAAATATGCCTGTGCCTATTACTAACGGCATTCAGCTGCAGCACCCAGGATTTCACAAGAAGGCTCTTGCAATGTGTACAAAGGTATCAGGTGATGAAAGCTGGCGGGCTTGGGGGAATTCCTCAAACACATGATGTACAAATCATCAAAGGGTAGTGCTTGTGATCTAAAATACTGAGATAATTTCAACGTGTTAGTATAGGACCATTCTTTTTTTTTTTTTTTTTTCATTTTCCTATTTCTGGTAGTAAAATAGTCCTACATTGGCTCACAGAGAAACCAATCTTGTATTTCAGAGATTCTATTTCTCTTGGACAGAGGGAGACTCAGTAAGTGTGAGTGCATCCAGTGAACATTAAAATATAAGAAAATGGTTTACATTGAATTTTAGCTAAAGGAAATTAGAAATTTGATCTAACAGATAATTAAAATTCCTATTAACATAGTCACTGAAGCCACTACATATATTGGTATATAATAAAGACATTGGGATGGTTGAAGCAAAAACACAATCATACATTTTTTAAACCAAGTTTACCAGAAAATATATACCCAGATAGCCTTTAAAGTGCTCATACTTAGAAAACCTCTACATTTATTCTGATATCTGCTATCATCCATGTAAAGTAGTTTAGAATCTCCTTTTTGGAAATTGATACCAGAATCAATGTAAAAAGTAAAATGACATTCATGTCCATATCTTAATTATTATGTCTATTTTTTTTTACCAAGAACATTAGTTTTCAGTTGGAACATGAGTAACCATGAATACATATTTCTATAATAACTATGAAAAATGTTATGTTGTTCAACTTTCCTGATCGGGTCCCGTTGATTTGCTTTTGTTTATTGTAGGATCCATTATTTAACCTCAACATATTTATCTATATTAAAAATACTTTAAACATAAACCAGCTTTCAGCTTGACTTGGTTTGTTTATTTATTGAAACAAATTAGAGGAGCATGACCTTTCATACTAAAGATATTTTGATGGGAAGTTAAGTTCTACCAGAATTCTAAAATAAAGCAAAGCATATGTTTAAACACATTGAAAATTTCCATTTTATACTACTTTTTAAACTCTCTCTGTCCTAAACCACACTGGCAATAAGTTTTTTCTCATTCTTTTCCAACATACTTGCTTTTAAGTTCTTACTTTGGTAATTTTCCAAAAAACTAGAATTTCTCCCCAAAGGAAAATAATTTGCTAGTATTTCAAAGAAGTTTGCTACAACTTTTAAAGACAATTCCAAGAGCATAATTCTATGAATGTTTATGCAATGGGGCTTATAACTGGAAGCAATGAATGACCTCCAAAAGCGGCTGTTTTGGTTGGATAATTTGAGAGGGCGAGACTGTGTTTCACATATATGTAATCAACAGGAGGCATAGCGAGGAACATTCAGTTTTATGGGAGGTGGGAGCACTATTTCTGGACCATAATAAAGAGTGCTGATGCAGCCTCACACAACAAGGAAGAGAGTCTGTATACAGAATCACTGCCTTCTAGGGATATATAAGGAATCAAGTCAAAAGAGGAGCACAAAGAAACTTGAGACCCTCGTTTCTTGCCAATCACCCACAGCCTGCTCAGTAAACCTCACCATGTCTTGCTCCAACTCCTGCTCTGGAAACCAGAGTTTGGGATTCCTCAGAAATCCTTGTTATATTCCTCTCACCTCTTCCTTTGCCCTCTGCTCTACAAATGTGAGCCGTGGAGGCGTCCTCTGCTTGCCCAGCAGCTGTCAAGACCATACCTGGCTCATGGACAATTGCCAAGAGACCTGCAATGAACCAACCAGCTGCCAGCCACCCAACTGTGAGCCCAGCAACTATGAAACTTCTTGTTGCCCTTCTACTGCTCACTGTGGGCCCAGACTCTGCCCAGGAACCAGCTTTCTTCCTGCTGCTTCTTACATCTCCAGTTCCTGCCTCCCAGTATCCTATGTGTCCAGCAGCTGTCGACCCCTGAGCCTCTTCACTTATGGTTGCCGCCCTGTAGGTTGGAAGCCCTGTGGTTCTCAATCACTTAGTGTTGTGTCCAGCAGCCTCAGACCTCTGCGTCCTCTTTTCAGTGGATGCCAACCTCTGACACATGTGTTCAGCCCTTGTCGTCCATCTTGCTTTGCATTGGGAGGCCAGTAGTTTCCTTGTTCCAGCTGCTAATCGTGCTGAATCCAGGACAAAAATTCCACATTTAAGGACTTTTGCTTCTTTTCTGGTAGTGACTGCCTCTTCCTGTGTTCATTGTACCTGATCTAATGCAAGCTGCTCCTATCACATTTTTCTCTTTTTTTCATCTCTTCTTGACATAAAATTATTTGGTTTACAATACTATTTGTTGTCACTCGGGTGTGGAAAGAATTTATTTGGTTTGTATTGTAATAAATTAGATGAAGTCATAATTAAGAATCTGATTCTTCAGTTTGTCTTTTATTACTTTATTGAAAACCAGAAACTGCTTGTAAGATAGTGAACAGGACATGGGATACCCAACCACATGTTCTTATCTGACAGTAGGGGAATGGCTTGATGGTTTATTCCTCAAGCTGCTTTCTAAATCTCTGAGCCTGTGCACTTAAGAGATCCAAAAGCTCTTGGTGGGAGTCATTTTGAAAAGGCAAGATTAGGAATCATCTCCTTATCACTCTCTTCCAGTGAACACCCACCAGGATGCCCTTTCTAATTGCAAACTGAATCATATTTTACTCCTGTTTAAGCCTTTGGTAGCTTCCTGTGATCTACTTTCATAAAATAATAATGCAAACTCCTTACAATGACATCAGGTCCCCTCACTGTCTTCCTCTCTCCCACTTCTCTGGCCTCATCCCCTTCTCAATTTTGCAAATTCTAAGCTCTTGCTTACATGCTGACTTACATGAAGGTCCTCAAACATGTTGCTTTTTGTAAGCCCCCACCCTTTTGCATATCTCATCATCGAGACCAAGATGCACTTCTCATCTAATTTGAAAAAATCATACTCACTTTTAAAAACACTCACTTTAAAAAATCATATATTATGTAACGTATCTGAATTAAAGATACGTTTTCCCTCACTCAACATAAAATGTATAGGGAGATATATTTCACAAGCTAAAGTAAAACTAAACTAAAGGCAAGAGTATTCATGTTTTTGAGGAACTGAAATATCTAGAAACTATGTCAGCATGCAAGAAAAACAATGCTCCAAGGAGCTAGCTAGCATCTGTTCCCTTTAGAGAAGACATATGCCCTGGTTGTAAGAAGCCATTCCTTCTTATGGCCTTCCTGACACTGGAGCTAAGTGCTAGTTCCTCTTACCATCATATTCATGCTCTGTTTGAAAATCCATTCTAGTTCATTCCTTTGCCTTATCTGTCTGGCTTTTCCAGATATTTTGAGTTTGCTATAACTCTACCTTTTATTTTTTGAAGACTTTCTCAGGTCCTCTTCTTTTTTCATACCCTAATGAGTAAATCACATGGACTTAGCCTATCTTTTATCTCAGACATATTTCTATTATTGCTCTCATTGGACTGTTTGTTTTAAAATAATTTTAAATGAGAATTTTGTTGCAATGTAACATACATACTAATTTGTGCAGAAATCATACTTAATTATTATTTTAAAGTGTGCTCTTTTGCTTAAAAACAACAACAACAACAACAAAACAATTTCCAGTAAAACAGTATGCCACGTTATGCCAGGCCAGCAGCAACCTAGTGTTTACTTGATTGCATCATTTTCTCTTGTGCTTGATTTAATCTCGTGTTGTTTCATACAGTAACATGCTGCATAGGCTTGTAGCCTAGGAGCAATAGCCTCTACCATATAGCTTCGGTGTGCAATAGCTATGCCATTTAGGTTTGTCTAAGTACCCTCTGTGATGTTCACACAATGACAGAAAATCACCTAATGATGCATTTTCCAGAAAGTATCCTTGTCAAGTGGTGCAAGACTGTAGACTTGTGTTTGTGAGACTGTTCGATTCTGTTATGCATAACAATAGTCTGTTTATTTTCCTTGATGTATAATATTTAAGGTACTATGACAGCAAAATGTGTTTATTCTACTGTTAATGATCAATATGAGTTGTTCCCAGTTTGGACTTATAAGAAATGATGTATAGCAAACTCTTTTATTCTTCTGTGTACCTTTTGATATACATATAAAGATATTTGTATTGGGTAACAGATTTAGGAGTAGAATTGATAAATTATGTGGGATGTGCTTGTTCAGCTTTATGCTACACCATGACAAAGTTATGCCCTACAGTGATACCAATATTGATTTCTGCTATCAGAGCATGAGAATTGCTCTACATCCTCATCAATATTTGCAATTGTCGGTCTTTTTAAGTTAAGCCATTCTAGGGAGAATAACAAATGTTGGTTTTGTTTTGAATTTCCCTGATGACTCATTAGATTGAGAACATTTTTGTGTGCGCATGAAATAACAATTTGTGTTTTTTGCTCATGCTTTTAATTGGTATATCTGTTTTTAGTAAGAAAATAGTTCCTTATGTAATCTATATGTTAGCTCTTTGTTGGGAGTATATATTTTTAATAACTTCCTCCAGATTAGTGCCTGTCTTTTCACTTAATGGTGTTTTTAGATTAATAGAAGGTCCTTATTTTAAGCTGTTGCAATTTATCAAACTTTTATTTATGGTTAGTATTTTTTTTGTACTTTTCAAGAAATCTTTGTTTACTCAAAATTAATTAAAATACTACATGTTAAATTTAGAAACTTTTTTTTTTTGTTTTACCTTCAACATTTAAATATACCATTGATGTAAAATTGATACTTGTGTGTGTTGTGTAGTAGGGTCTAAAATTCCAGTTGAACAACCATTATCTCCTAAAAAAAAAATCTCCTCTTCCAACTATATTACATTTCAGTGCTTTTTTTTTTTTCCATAAATTAAGTATCTATATATGGGTGTGTTTATATCTAGATATTTTTTAACTCTGTTCTAGTCACTATTATTTTTACATCAATATCATGCTAATTTTTCACTGTTTTATTTGCATTTCTGAACATTCCTCTAGACTTTGAGCTCTTTGAAGGCTGCCTTTATGTCAATATATGGCCAGGCTCTCTGTAAATGCTTATTGACTTGAATTTAAGTAAATTATGTTTTGGTCAGTTGGTTTTAGAAGCTAGAAAAAGAAGTATTTAGATTTAGGTTAGGACTGATGAGAAATTCCACATCTCCCCACCCGCTTTGAAGTTTTATTCTGTGCTGTATCTAATATACTTAACTAGATAGAACTTGCTATTATTTATACATTATCCCACATGTGATAATTATGTGTTGCCAGTATGGGTCATGTTTCTTATTTAATTACCTTAATATCCGGCAAGGTAGTTATAACTGTTCTTAATTTAGCCAAAATTATGCAGATTGTTAATTACCAATCTGGAATTTATTTCCAAGGTTTCTTAAAGTTCTCTAGTAAACTACATTATGATGATTAAACAAAAATTTGTTTATTTGAGCTAATTAATTTCCAGGTCACTATATTAGATGATATTTATTGCCTTTGGGATTCATAGGCATATTTTGTATGGCTAAAATAAGTGGAGGATAGGTACTTAGGCTCTTTTTTTCACAAAAAGTAATTATTCTTTACTAACATCCAAGCGCCAATTTGTTGATTGATCTTAATCCTCTGGCATAGCCATCTTCAAACTGAATGCCACAAGCACTGACTTCCTTTTGTCATAACATGAGCTCAAACAATATATTGCCTTCCTCGATGAACTCTAATCAAGAAAGCATGTTAGGTCTCCATCATAACCAATTATGAAGCATTGTCCCTGAAGTTCAAAATCAGACAGAATCATCTTGTTCCTTATCTTGCCCAAATTGATTGAAGAAAAATTTAACTTCATCTAGGCACTGAAGTTTAATGATTTCTGAGGTAAATTAAGAGGATAAAAATACCACACCAACAATATTTTGCTGCCTCTCCAACTTTCCTATTCTTAATTCCATATGTGAGTATAAACCACCTCTAGTTCTCAATATAAATCGAGCATTTTCAGATCTAACTATACAATGGAAAAGAAGAAACATACAAGGTAATGTTATGTGGCCCACACATAACACATTGCTTGTTCCTATTTGTGCTAACAGCAGTTGTGTTGATGAGTCTTCATTCTCCATTAAAATAGAAGAGCATTTTCCATTTTCTTTATGAAATTCTTATTGGTAGATTAATGTCTGGTATTGTCAAGTCAGCATGAGCTGCATCTCTAGAGGTGATGATGGCCTGCAGGATATATCTGTAATATAAATTTATAAATTGACTACCGAACTTTCTGGACTGCAGGGTGAAAAGGCTGCTATATTTTAAAGCATACTAGACATTTTGTTTTTTGTAGAGAAACTTATTCTCCATTACTCTATTTATTATTAAGATGAAACAGTGCAGTAACACATAACACTTCTATTTCTTTTCCAGTAGTGTGGGGATAGGGTGAAAAACAAGAAGCAAAAGAAAGAAAGGGAGAAAAAGGGATTGAAAAGAAAAAAAAAAAAAACAGGGTAGAATCTGAAACAATGTTGAAGCTACAACTTAATATCTTTGTTGCAAATTTTATCTCCAAATGCATTCATTCAACATCATTTGTTTACTAAATATTTTTTAGCTGTTACTGTATGCTGGGCACTATTCTAGGTACTGACCATAATTTACATGGATACCTAGACTAGTAAACCTTTTATGGCTTTAAACAGGCGGTTCAATTTCCACGTTACTGCTTTGGCATCTGGAAGCAGAACTCTAATAAAACGCTAATCCAATGCGTTACTCTACAACCTATCCGTCAAATGTCAAAGCAATCTGATATGTGTGTGGAGTTGGGGGACATTTTCTGAAACAGATAAAATTTACAGAAAATTGAATGAAAGCTTTCTCTGGCAATGAACTCTTTTCAATGGAAAATAGTTTCTGTCTTAAGATCTGGAACGCAGTGTGTTTGCTTTTATGTGTGCAGAGCTAATCAGAGACTTTGGGAATTGTTGGATGCCTAAGAGATTTTCACGTCCAGTGGATCTGTAACCAGGCTTTGCAGAAGTATCTGCAAAGTGAATCAGGTTCTTGAGTTCAATTACAGCTCTCCGAATATGAATCTCTAAGTGATAGGTCCAAGAATCTGTTTCATCTATTTATTTTTCCCTAAAAACTCACCATAATTTCAAAGCAAAGTTTGGTTTGGTAATAAAGAATCAATCTAAACTACTCTTTCTAGCTGCTTATTTTCTTCTGGGTTCTTAGAAGAGGATTTCATTTTGTGAACTATTTTTAACAAGTTGATGTTAAAATTGACAATTGAGGTCCAAAAACTAGATAGGTAAACAATTAATAAAAATACACAAAATTAGAAACCTCACCAGTCATCTAAAAATTCATATTGGATGTCGTTTTTTTCAATAATAAGATGTCGTTTTTTTCCATATTAAATCGACAAAATTAAATAATGGTAACAATATCCAATTATATTGAGAATTTGGTGAATCAGATACTCATGTATTGTGTTGGAAGTGTAGATTGGAAAACATGTATCAAAAGACTTTAAAATGTATTGTGAATTGAGTAGTTAAGGCCTTTTACAAAATAATAAACTAAATAGAAATAAAGCAGGAAGGTTTCAATGGAAAAGAGCAGCCTTTAAACAAATCCTACTGAATTCACTGGTTGTCATGGGGATCTATGAAAATACTTGCAAAAAATCTCAGGCCTTTGAGATTTTACTTCAGGTAGGGAGTATTTTTAAATTTTACATGTTGGCATTTTTTTAATGGGGATATTTACATGTGAATACTATCTGGATATAATTTCAGAATAAATTCAGTATTTTATCTTGAAGGGTATAGTTTATAAAATCTCACCGCATTGTGTATATTTTCCTCATTTTGCTGATATCCAGAATTGTGAAAATTTCACAGACGAGGAATTATTCTTGTTTTCTGAGCTACTGGCTTATTTTTTCGCATTTTGTACCCACCACTTATGGATAAAAACACATGTTATGTTCTCTCTCCCGTCTCACAGCACATCCTGGAGAAGGAATTCCATTTCAGCTAGTTATAACCCTGGCACTTTGCTGGAAGTAATAACAGAAATAAGGGTACATATCTGGAACAGGAGTGTTTGAAAATACGAGTAAAACTTTATGAGAAGATTGATAGGTGTTTTCATTGGCATCTGAACAACTATTAATAGAATGTTGTCAGGTAAAAGAATCTTAGCAAGACAGAGGTGAGTGTGTCTATGGCATTTCCAGGATTCAGTGAGCAGATACAGAAAATTTGCCTAGAAAGACGGAATCACATTTGAAAAAGTCTCTACAACTTGTCTGAAATTCACTCTGTTAACGTCATGTCTTTTGGCAACAGCCTTTCGAGAAATGATAGCCCCTTCTCTTTGGAGAGTTATTGCTATATTCCTCATCTGTTGTTCTCTGCTCTGGAAGAGCGATTTCTGGAGATGTCCTCTGCTTAATCAGTAGTTGCCAACCTGGTTCTTGGACTACTGCCAAGAGCACTGTGGTGAGCCTATCAGCTGCACTTGAGAATTTTGAAGAGTATTGGTCAAGAATTTTACACAATGTTCTTGATTTATTTGCCTGATGTCTGCCCTTCCCCCGCTCAAGATTAGATTGGGTTTATGGGTTTTAAAGAGAAATACCATAGAGGTAAAGTTCTATATTAAGAATACATACAGCCAATATGACCTATCGTTATTGATGTTAACCTTCATCCCTTGGCTGAGGTCATGTATTTGTCACGATTTTTCACTGTAACATATTTGTTCTTTTCTCCTCTATCCATACTGTGCTTTTCAAAAGGAAGTTACTGTGTGGAGTCCATACATAAGTGCAGTTACATTCCACTTATTGGAGAGAGAAACATCTATGTGTATTATTTGGAATCCTTTTTTATAGGAGATTTGCCTATTCTCCCCCTACTTACTATTTATGCAAGATTTATTATATCAGTATGGACACATGGCTATATATTTCATACTTTGAGATATAAACTAATATGTTATTTATTCTATTGATCTAATTGTTCCAGTTTTGGTTGTGAGGAGCCCTTTCAGTTAGCTCCTGTGTATCTTTGACATACCTTTGTAATTGTTTGTTTTACTTTTGTTTTTGATCACTTTTTACTTTCTAACATAAAAAAGATCCTACGGTTTCACTTTGTATATTCCCTATGAGGAATACACACACACACACACACACACACACACACACACACACACACACACACACACACACTGTATTCCACAGGAACAGGTCCTGTTTTAATCTTGCAGATTCATTGGGCATTTGGTCTTAAGAAGGCACTGATTAGGTAAGTTTCATCAAGATGTTCTTAATTGTAAACTTACACTTACATCATAATTACTTATCCATTTTTGATGTATGATGTGATAGCATGCTTGACATATTGAATAGGAACCTTTATGAAGAATAAGAGAAAATCTAAAGGACATAGATGATCACCTGTTGCATATATACAATTATACAATGGAAATACCATTCTGGATGGTGTCAACACAGAAATAAATATTTGTTAGCTGAGAAGTTACACTCCTTTCAGATGCTGCATTCAAGAGACCCCTGGCAGAGTATTACTATGTGTTTTACTTGAAAAAAAAAAAAAGCAAAATAACTGCTTGAGAATAAAGTATATATGTTCCATGGAAAAAAGTTTAAAAAGTGGGACTTCTTTGGCTGAAAGTAAAACTTGACATTTCTTTTTCATGAAAGGTATCTTGAGAAATTGTTCTTTATTCTCAAAATGATGATATGTGAAAAAAAGGATTAAAATAAAACAGAAATGGTGATTGTTGGGCGTAAATAAGATACATAAGAAAAATATAACTACAATAGGGTATAAAATATGAGATCTGGATTTAAATGTATTTAAAAAGAAGGTCAACTGATTTCCTTTATGCATTAGATATTTATCTATATGAAAATACAGGCTCATATAGAGATGATTTGGACTTCCACTTTTAGCCAATACGGGGTGACAGGGACAGGATTTATTCTTCCATCTAAAATAATCATAATGTTAGGTAAAGAATTGGAAACATGTGTTTTCAGGACAATCGGCAAAGAAGGACTTGATCTCTGAGACAGAGAGGAGAGAGTTTAAACAGAAAGAGAGTTCCAAAGATCTGCAGAAGGTCCACCAAAACCATTACAGTATCTTACCGATCAGTGCATGAAATACACAAAACTTGGGATTGGGCCACCTGAAAGAACTGGAGGAGAAATTTTCAGAGCTCGCAGGGGGCTGGGGATTGCTCATGTTCACACCAGACAGAATAGAAAAGCGAAGGTTTTCCATTGGCGCTGGGGCAAAAGTAGATTAAATGGGTCCTTTAGTCCCATTTGTGGTGCTTAAAAGCAAGACCCAGAAGGACAAAACTGCTTTCAAGTAACTTAACTGTGGCTCAGAACAAAGCTCATGGATATTTATAGAAATATAAAAATATACAACACACAGAAAGTTAAATCATAGTATCTGGCACCTAATAAAAATTACCAGGCCTGCAAAGAAGCAGGAAAATAAGACCTATAATAAAGGAGAAAAACAAATCAATCAAAGCAAACCTGGAAATGACACAGATGATAGAATTATTAGACAAGGGCATTAGAATGTTAGGACACCTATATTCCATATGTTTAAGAAGCTAGAGGAGAGACCATTCTTGTTAAATAAATGGAAGATATAAATAAAAGCCAAATGAAAGTTACAGAGAGGAAAACTATGAGAGCAGTGGAAAATAATGAATAACATTAACAGAAGATTAGACACTGTAGAAGAAAAACCATTAATAAATTTCAAAACACAGCAATAGAAACTATCCAGAATAAAACTCAGAGGAAAAATAAAACACTGAATAAAATGAAGAAACAGGTGATTTATTGAGGTCTCTCCTAGCTTCACAGATTCATGATATAAAATACAGATAGAGCTACAGTAGACAACAAAATCTTGTCCTCTCTCATATTCAGCTATAATTGACACTAATCCTTTCATTTCCACGGCCTAAAAAAATCCTGTACCATCTGCAATTTCTACTAATTCCCTGGGGATTATTCTTCTGTTTGCTTACTGCTCCTGCTGTCACTTGTTCACTCACCATTCGCCCAGAAGCTATACACAGCCCTTCACTACTTTCCAAAAGAAATGAGTTAATAATATTACCGTGAACATTGCTCACATGGTGCATCATTGAACAGTGCATACGTCATGTCCCTTTTCCGTATCTGCCCCTCTGTTCCCTTTCTCCAGTCTCCTCTAATTTGGATTGATTCTGAGAATAAATATGGCTCATTCTTCAATGAAGTGAAATTCAGCCCTCTCCAAACCTTATCCCCAAACTGAGACATATAAACCAATTCATGTGCCCAAAAGAACAAACTGACATCCATGTAAGTAAATCCATCTTAGAAGGCAGTTGAACAGGGCACAAATAGGATAGTGTTTTGTTTTTGTTTTTGTTTTTTCTGTTATATTTCTGTGGCCTCAGGGGAGAAATAATATTTTTTAATTATTTTTTTTTTTACTTTGACATTTTATCTACAAAGAAACTTGTAAATACAATATATTGGAGGTAAGTTAGCATT
>NW_011888819.1:392566-411317 GCF_000151845.1 Pteropus vampyrus
CAAACTGAGACATATAAACCAATTCATGTGCCCAAAAGAACAAACTGACATCCATGTAAGTAAATCCATCTTAGAAGGCAGTTGAATAGGGCACAAATAGGGTAGTGTTTTGTTTTTGTTTTTGTTTTTTTCTGTTATATTTCTGTGGCCTCAGGGGAGAAATAATATTTTTTAATTATTATTTTTTTTTACTTTGACATTTTATCTACAAAGAAACTTGTAAATACAATATATTGTAGGTAAGTTAGCATTATTTACTTCACCAAATATGGACTTGTGTACTAACTGAATAACAAAAAGGAAAAACTCCTTATTTACAATGAAGACCAATTAGTTATGCTATTGGTTTCTGGTGGTGAGGATCTACCCATGGAGAATAATAATCCAGAATATCTTATATAATAACACAACAGTACTATTCCATTGTTAGCTATTGATAAATTTAAAGAATAATTCCACCCTGCGGCATTAATCATGGCGACACTCAAACTTTTGTGCGTACCTGGGAACTTAATTGGTTTGACGGTCACATATGATTAAAGAACAGCACATTCAAGATCAGAAAAATGTGTTGCCTGTGGTACCCATGTTTTAGAGTAAATGGTTAGTTGGTTCATCTTTAAAAATAAATCTTTAAACATCAATGTAAGTAAGGTTAAGTTTGTTATTAATTACAAAAAAAAAAATTCTTTACTCAGTAAGGAGAATTAATCCTGACACACTCCATTTTTTAGTTTCTCCAAAGACAAAAATATGCATTTATAATGCTATCGCTATTATAAGCATTCCATATAAATGCAGCTTTTGAATATAAATACACGGGAGTAGATGTGCACTCGATGCCAGTATGGAAGTTTTCTGATGTGGTAATTAGGGAGAAGACCTATCTAATTACTAAATTCACACAAATGAGCCTTGAGAGATTTTTAGATCTTCTAGCAGGAAAGTTCGGCAATTTGTGTCCTCTTAACTGAGGAATGACTCTTGTCTCTAGGCAAAGGTTTGCCTTTTTTCATAAGCTGTTGTTTAAAAAGACAGTATGTGTCAGTAATCTAAAAAAGTGACTCGAATTCACCTTGACCATGATTGCTGTGCCTCATCTCTCAGTCACGGTGACCTCAAACCCACTACTAAGTGGACAATGGTCAGAGCCTTTCATATACATTTTTAAAAATTAAACCCTGAAAGATACTAATAAGATGGTGTTTAATGTGCCCATTTTGCATATGTGGGAAGTGAAGCTCAGAAAAGTTACATGTGAGAGCATTATAACCAGATAGTGCCAAACTCATGAGTCCTGGCTACAAATGTCAGCTCTTGTGCTTTACCATTCAAATGATCTCGATATTGAGAGCTAGAGTCAAGAACACTATTCTATATATTATTTTTCCAAATCAGTATGTGCCATCAAAAGCACGTTTTCAGAGAAACAATGATAGAAGCCACCTCCTCAACTGAAACTCCTCAAGGAACTTAACAAAGTCAATTTATCCAAATAATGTGGTCAAGATTGAGTTATAGAGTTCAGTAACATTATCAAGCTAAAACGCTTTTTTCTTTTTGGTAGACTAGTCCAGGAATTTTCACTTTCTTTTCATGTATAAATACATTCTGATTTCAGATAATCAACAGATAAAAAAAAAAAAAAAAGCCTTGGGAAATGACTCAATCATAAATTAGATTGTCTTTCTTAATTAAAAGATCAGAAAAATATGAATTATGTCAAAAACATTTATGTATGAGAAGATAACCATAGATAAAAATAGTAATATTAGGAACAAGTTATAAACATAAAAACTCCCTATATATGTTCAATAATATGCTGAAATTCACTTAGATAAGTCTCCAAGGAGATATGGCCTCATTTTTATATAGCATCTATCAAAATATATGTGCTTAACACCTTTAGTTTCACACTAATAAAAGATAAAACAGTGACAGGTAGTCTCTTTGGATGTGGATATTAGCAAAGATTGTCAAAGCTTTTTAGGTTACCATACTTCACTGGGAAAGACACATTTAAATATGATATCCTGAGGACAAATTAGGTTTTGATTTTAGATTGTATCTCCAAAGAATGCAAAATATTTTTCAATTCCAAAATTAAAAAATTTCAACATTTATCACTTCTAAAAATGCATTATTAATGTTAAGTATTTACATATACATATTTTGGTTTTATGAAATAAGATGGCCATAAATAATTTTTCCCAATTGCGTGAATTCATTTATGAGTTTTTAACAGCAACTTTACAAGGCTAATAAACAAACATGATTCCTAAAGAGGCAGTTGACCCATACTGTGAGAAGAATTGAGCAAAAAAAGACAAAATTGACTTTGGAATGACAGTTATCTGAAGGGTCTGATACAGACATTACATATTTTATAGGTTGGTGGGAGAACTGCTTGGTAGACAACTAAATAACATTCTAACGATATGCCATAGAAACAGTTCTGAAATGTGAGGAGGAGGATGGGCTACAGAGGGAACCAACACCCAGCAGCAAAGATACATAAATGATAGATCCGACAAGTAACAATCACTTCAGCTCCTGATCTTTTCAATTTAATCAAGGTTGGACCTTCTAACTCTACCATGTTTGCAATAATTGCTACTCTAGAAACCACAACTCTCACTCCCTTGGGAATTCCTGCCGTGTTCCTGTCACCTCGCCCAGTGCTCTCTGCTCCACTGAGGTGGGCTGTGGAGATGCCCCCTGCTCTCGTAGTAGAAGCCTGGGCAGCAACTCACTCCATGACAACTATCATGAGCCCCACAGTGAATCCACATGCTATCAATCAACCAGTTGTGAAGCAGCGTCTGGAGGTCTTCAGGCTGCTCTCCAAATGTTTCTGATGTGTTCAGATGCCACCAAGCAACTAGCTGTCTTCCGGTGGCATCTTGTGGTTCCAATTCCTTTCATCCAGCATCCTGTAGACAAACTTTGAGTTGTTATTTTACAAGTTGCCAGTCCTCTGACTGTCAACCTCTGAGCTACCTGACCTATGACCATCAACCTGAGCTACCTTTCCTATGACATCAACCCCTGAGATATCTGCTCTATGGATGCCAACCTCTTAGCTACATGTCTGCCTGCTATAGACTGATAAACTATGCAAACAATTGCCTCCCTTGAGTGACTGGTAATACCCTTATTAAAGGTCATTATGAATAGCTGGAAGCAAACTCATGTTTACTGTCTGAGAGAGCATTCCGGTTCACGTCGATGGCTCTTCCTATTCTACATGGGTTATGCTAACTCTTATAATTCTGTACTAAATCTCTTTAACAAGATCTTGCTTTAGGAATTCTTATTACTTACTTTTACAAACAAAAATAGCAAAAAGTTTGATATTTTTCAGCCTAGATCAAATTTGTTTCCTCTATTTTTTTCCTAATTAAAGCACAGCTTGGCATTCAAACTGTGCTCTTTATTTGTTATTTATGTGTGCCTTATTTTGTGTATAGTTATTCTCTTGGGTTATGCAACATTGATGATTTTTGTACTCTGGATTAGGTGTGTAGAATATTAAAAGTGTCTAGACGTAAAAAAAACATGTTTATTAAAAGAGACATGAAAAAATACTAAAGTATATAAAACAATATGACTCTGAAACTGTCATGCAGGATATGGGTACATTTGGGGATTGGCATTAGAATCCTTCAGGTAATAGCAAATGTGGTCTTACAAGGACTTTACTAGTTAGAGTAGGTTAAGTGTTTTAACAAAATAAGTCCCCCCTCCACCCCGATATATGATGGTTTAAACAAACCTTTATTCTCCTAACAATACTGAGCAAGGAACAGTCAGAAGGAAACCCTCATCCATGACTACAAAGATGACCCTAAGAGCTGCATTTCTTTGGAGTTAATTATGTAATTCAGTCTCTTGGCCTTATCTAACCATGAGAGGCTATTAGACATAACATAATTGTGTGTCCAGGAAGAAGAGGAAAACATGAAATTGGTAGAGCATGTGATAGTCTTGGGACAAGCACTAATCTGAGATAGATTTGAGTAGAAAAAGAAAATCCCCACCTACTGCCACATTATACCTAAAGTTTTGATTTACAACTATGAAAAATATAATTTTATTGTTTTGCAGAATTCAGGCATTTGATGCTCTTGCTTTTGTTTACCAAACCTTATCGTGTTCAGTATTTTCAACTTGCACTGTGACGACAGGGCAGGGAACACTCGCCTTCCAGATGTGGCTCATAGTTCATATTATTTGCCTACTGTATACATTGAAATTAATAAATGTTTAAAATATGATGATACACCAGATGTTGCTGTCAACTCCTTGAGTGTTTCTTCTGGGACAAGTTGATATATGCATGACAAAAACAAAGAAATTCCCAATTTCCATATTGGGGTCAATATGAAAAAGTCATCATATTTTTAAGAAAGGATGAGTGAGGAATTGACAAAGTGTATCCCATCCCTAACTAACTCTTCCTACAACCAGGACAATTAAGCCAATATGAAAATGACTTTCAATTCCTGTATCAGCAAGAGAAAATCGAATGGAGTGTTCGAGGCATCACGCATGAACATGAGTAGAGATGCAGAAAGTATCTCTGAAACAGTGATTCCTCATCTGCTATAAGCAATGCAGTCACGCTCAGGTGGCACAGGAGGGAAGGTGTTCCAGAAGGGGAGATGCTCGTGCAAAGTCTGAGATTTAAAGCTGAGTTTTCAGATATTTTGAGTATTTAAATAAAACTGAAATATGGGGGTCCTAGAGTAGGGTAATGGAGAGAGGCTGAGAAAATATCTTGGTGCCAGATATTGAAAATCCTATGTACCCTGTTCAGATGTATGGACTTTATCATGTAGTTGCAGAGGGGCATAGAAATCTGTGCTTTACAAAGAACTTGAAAGAAAATTTAGGGAACGTATTAGAATTATGAACTCTAGGTAAGATTCAGTTAATTAATTAAAAGTGTTAATTAACTATTATGTGAAAAAGAAAAATCACAAACTCTCAGATGTAATTTTCTTTGTTTTATATTCATTTCATTATATCCTCAATCAATTGTCTCTAACAAAAGATTTAACTTCTCAGTTGTTTTTTTGTTTGTTTATTTTTAAATCTCAGACTATTGAGCCAACCAACTACATGGAGATATAACAAACTTAAGAATGTTTCTGTAGACAATGGGAGGTATTACAAATGGAGTTAAAAATAATAAATTAAAACACATGTCAGCTAGGTATGTGTGGTGGTCGCTCCTGTTTTTGTCATAAAGATGTGATAAATGGTTCACGATACCAGGCTTTTCTCAATGACTTGTCTTGCATCTTGATAACTCTAGCCTCACCAGTGTCAGATACATTTCAATCACAGTCTAATGAAGACCAAATCTATTTTCACTATGGATTAGAAAGAAAGATTTTAGTCGCCTTTTTGAAGCTCATACATATGTAGTATGTCTACATACTGAGGGAGAAGTTTTATAGACTAGTTGGTTACCACTTGTTTTTGAATTTTATAAAGTACAAAAAAAGCAAAGAGAATCTTAAACTAAATCATGAGGAATGTAGGTGTGGCACACACAAAAAAATAGTTTCGGTTGGGAGTTACCCAAGTGAGAGGAAGAATTTTCTTTGGAAGCATATAAGAGTTTGAGAGATTTCATTTATCTGGAGGGCTTAACGTTCTCAGAGGAGATGGGAGAATTGTCAAATAAACCTCTCAAACACTTAACTCTCCATGGTTTCAATCTATCTGTTATTTTTATTTCTATTTTTTACCAGCAATAGGCCTCACACTGATGTGAAGGGATTTGAAGCTTCTTTGAGAAGGAATGTGGTATACTACTTTGAAAATTCTCCCCGTGAGATGTCGAATATTATTTCTTCCCCTACCTGAAACAAAAAAAGGGAAATTCAGAGGAAAGACCTTACATTCCCTCTGCACCAAATGTTCTGCTTTTTGTGATGATTCAAAAATATATACAAATAAAATATCAAGAAAATTGTAAGTGTGCTCACCATCCTCCCATGCACATACCCTGCATGCTTACATAGGTGTGTGAGATCTCCTCACTTTTCCTTGAAAAGCTCTGTAAGCTTTTTCAATATCGTTCCTCAGGAAAAATATGTCAGCCTTCCAGGCTCTTCAATGGGCAACACAGGGACAACAGGAATGGTGGGAAAAAAAGGATTGTGCAGAAGGAAAGTGACTTCATTGCTACTGATGTCACCATACTTTCCTTAGGCCATGTTTTTGAAAGGAACTGAGACTACTGTGTAACAGAAAAGCAACCACCAAAAAGATCATCAATGATGCTTTCAGAGGCCAAGTGGCTACTTGGAATCTTTACTCTTCTCCACTTATTCTCAACTATATCATCTTTGACTACTTGGGAAGCATGTTGAAAAGAGATAGTTCTGATTTAAGAAGACTTCTGACTCTAGGAAATAGGTGTTTATAAATATTAACTTACATCTTTGTGGGAGAATCCAAAGTAAGGCCCAGAGATTGTTATTTTCATGGCGTCCAACTAAGAATACTTCAGACATCTTTCTCTCTGTGATATTAAAATTTTGCTTAATCCTTGCTCAGTTTAATTGCATAAATATTAAATTGTCTAAGTAAATTATCTCAAGTGAAGATATTCATTAATTCTGAAATGCTAGTGTACAAGTTGATGGCTTTTGTTATCATGATTATCCTTTTAGTTGAATGCCACCAATAGAAATGTATGACATTTTTACTAGTAAAAACAAGTATGTCATAAGTGTTACAATGTAGAACTATTACATACATTACCTCAAGTCTTTGGAAATCAGACTCAAATTTAAATATGAAAAATATTAGGTTGTCAGGGTAGAGTCCTTTAAGATGTACTCTAAGATAATCACATGAAATTGACTGTCAAGACAGATATCCAGAGAACAACATCACACAATTATATTCTCAGTTGAGTATTAAACATATAGAAGACAGTAAAACATTTTCCATCTGGCAAATCCAAAATACAGGAACTATTTTAGTACATCAACACTTCCTCAAAATATTACAACATTCTCTTCTTCAAAGATGAAGACTCTGCCTTTCTAACTAGGTTGTTCCTTGTGGATGATGATTAGAATAAACATCCTCCATATGGACTCTTTTTAATTAAGCATTATTGAGGGGTAGAAACAGAAGCATAACAGGTAAAATGTACGGGTGATTATAGCATACATTCTCAAGCCTGATAAACAAGGGAAAAATTAAGATGGAAGATTTATAGAAGATAAAAACTGGACTTATTTTGGGATGGGCGGAAAGTCATCTTTATAGTCTGCACGACAATGAGCTAAAGAGATGTTATGATGCAAATCGATATAAAATATGGGAGGAGGACAATCCAGATAGATCATCACCAAGGGATATGGGCAATCTGGTTTAGTTTTATGTAGACTTAAATAAGCTGCTGTTTTGGGCTTACCTGAAATCCTTACTTCAGATTCTACTATGTTATACAACATCTGCTGGTCTATAGCACCCTATAGTTCTCACTCTTTTGGAAGTTACTGCCATGATCTGGTTACCTCCTTCACTACTCTGTACTCTACTGGTGTGAACTGTGGTGATGCTCTCTGCTCTCCCAACCAAAACAGAACATGGTTTCTGGAGAACTTCCTAGACACCTCTGGCCAACTTTCAGCTACCAACCATCCAGCTGTGTGCCCACAACCTGTGAAATTTCTTGCTATCTTTTCATTAGTTACTGTGTCTCCAAGCCCTGCAAAGCAACCAGTTGTTTTCCCATCAGTTCTTATCTCTCCAGTTCCCGTCAATCATCAACATATAATAGACCTCAGAACTATTTGTCCAGTAGTTGTTACGCCCAGAATCGGCTCTTACAGCTGTCAACCTCAGAGCTGTGAATATCGACCAATGAATTTTGTATCCAGTACCTGCCAGACTTTGAGATAATTTCTCCCGTGGTTATCAACCTCTAGATTATGTTTCCAGCTTCAGACAGATGGACTATATGTCTAATAGTTTTCAACCTGTTCCCTATATATACAAAAGTTTCCAAACAGCTTCTTCTTCCTTTGGGATTTAGTAATCTCCATTTACTAGAAGATGATGCTGAATTGTCATTCCAGCATCTTGCTAGATAGTTTTGTAAGAGATATCATCTTTAGGTTGATGAATTGTCTTTAAGTTGATGGATCATTGTGCTTCTAGTTCAGTTAGTGTTTTATTCTGTACTTTTTTACTTGATCAAATTCTAAGTGATTTTAAATCCTGATTTAGTCACCAGAACATTCTTGCTATCAGGATTCTTGATTTCTATGCCATTAACATGTTCCGTTAAGTAGAAAAAAAAGTCATTATGGCTATCTCTAAATATAATCGTTTCAAATAATAGTATCTTTTTATTCTTTATTATTTACAATGAAGTAAAAGCCTTTTAACTTTTGCTAAATTTTTTTTAAAAAAGCAAAATAATCTGAAAAAGAGCAAGCAAGACTAATGCATCCAAGGTCCTGATTAAACGTGTCATACTAGTTGAGAATTAAATGTGCACTGTATTTCCTAACACTTAAAAGTAGAATTATAAAGGTTCTTTAGTCAGAATAGACTATGTTTTATCACAGCAACAAAACACTTGAAAATTCCAGAAGCTTAAAATTGAAATGGTTTCTTTAGCTCTCATATTACACATTCATTGTTTAAGCTACAAAATCACCCTCGTTCTTGGATCCGGGAGTAAAGAATTTTCACTATCTAGAATATTATATGCAGGGGCAAGATAGTAAGAAAATTACCCACCAACTCTATATGTGTCTTCTAATATATTATTGAACAGGGTAAGTCACAATGTCCACTCTACCTTATGGGGTTACCCACAAAGGGGTTACATAAAGTTTAGTTCTGAACAATAGAAAGTACAATGTTATTTTTTCTTTTTGAGTTAAATTTAAGAAGCTTTTCCTTACACCTTCATAAATCTTGGCATAGAGAACATTACTATTACTTGGAACTTATTTCTCTCGTGTGTGTGTGTGTGTGTGTGTGTGTAACTATTTAGTTCTTTCATGTACTCAGTAGGAACTATTCTTTGTACAAGAAACTTCTCATACCCACCATATTGATTACTTTCAGTGTGCTACCTTACCACTAGATAATTAGTAGTCTCCTACGAATATATCTATAAAAATATTATTCTCCCCATTTTTGCAGATAAAGGAAATTCAAATAAGTCAAGCAACTTGCCCAAAGACCCACTTAGTTAGATTTCAAAGATTTCCTTTATCCTCATATTACCTACAGTCTTCTTCAGTTAGATGATGACTAATCTAGAAGTCATTTGGAAGTTGTCAATAATTTGGTGACTATAATCTTCAACTTTAGAACTACCAAGTGTAAACTGAAAATAAAACTATGTATTTCTTCTCTGCCTCAGCCATAGCCCACCTTTCTCTCTGGGTTGACTACTTTTAATGGTATATGCACTTACATCAGTGAAAACTTTGTGAGTTTTAATTCCCATGTAGATGGTAGGAAATACCTTCAATGAATTCAATTCCTCCAAATTAAATTATATGTGTGTATAATTTATAGATATTGAATATATATATATATATATTCAATATCTAACATATAGATCAGAGCAAGTTGTCTAGCCTAAAACTTAGCCTCCTCTGGTGCATTTGTTTATTTTCCCTCTTTTTTAGTTCTGATGTACTCATACAAAATGTATAGGCTTTAGATGAGATCCTATAATAAAACAATTATTGTTATAATAACAAAGATTATAGGCCGATGATAATGATAAAAGTTAACATCAATTATATATTAACTACATTTCATAACCTTTGCTTGACTGACTCATTTAATCCTCACAGACAGCTATGAAGAAAATACTATTATTAACTTCTGTAATAGAGTTACAGAAACATTTGGTAGTTAATTAATACTCCAAGTAAGCATCAGAGATAAGATTAGAACTCAGGAAATCAGCAGATTAAGCCTTTATTTTTAACAATGATACATGACACAGAGAATATGTGTTGACTAAGAGGAACCATTAGTATTCTGTTGTCAGGCCTGGCATTTTTCTTAACTATATGGAGTAGAACTGTTCATTGTTGGCATTGACTTTTAGAGGAGACAAAGATTATTGCAGGACTGTGTATTTGCAACATCAAAGTAAATTAATAGTAATAGCGTATTTAGTCTAATGGGTGAACGAAATTTTCTAAATTAAAGCATTAGGAAATCAGAAAGAAAAGTAACATTTAATTTGCATCTACTGTGTGCCATGCCTTTTCTTAGATATTTTCACATTTATTATCTCATTCCATCCTCACAACAGTCTCACATAGTGGATGCTATTAACTATGGTTTTACATAAGCAAGTACTGAGGTATTGAGAGAGAACAATTTTCCAAGGTTACACACTAATACATCTAAATATTACTAAATAGGGGGTAATTTATAACTCATTAAGTCACAGTCATGACAGTTCCATCTCAAATGTTTAATTCTTATTATATCCTGTATTTCATTATATTCATTCTGTTTTTCTGAAAAGTTAAATACAAATCAAACTAACATTCCTGTCTTTCCACTCATTCATGTTATTTAAAATAAACCTTATCTTCATTTATTTAAATTTTTAATTTTGCTCATCTGCTCTTCAGCTTTTGAAATTATTTATGATTTATATGCAAAAGTAGCAAGGGAGTCCACCATTTTAGGTTACCACTGCTAAGTATAAGAATAATTTTGACTCAATATTTACAATTTAATCGCTGTGTAAGTGTGGATTTGCATATAATTTGCTGTTTTGAATCATAGGATCGCTGTTGTATCATTTAACAGCACTCTGGCAAGTGGAAATAGAACAAAATTGTATATATATATATTAGCAAAAAAGGAAGATAAAGTTTCATCATGACCTAAAGGGTTAGAAGATGACCTCCATTATTTTATTTTTAAGAGCCATTTACTGGAACATTTAGCTTTATTTGATCTTCTGTGTTTACCCTAAAGGATTCTTAATCTTTGGAAAAGACTGGAAAACAGTTTCATAACTCTTCTTTAATGAGTTGCAAAGAATCTGCTGCCTCATTAGACAAGGGAGTTTTTTTCTTATTCTTCAGAAGGCATGGAAATTTCTTAAAATTACCTGATGGCTAAAAAGCTTATTTCTTGCATCTTAAACTTGCTCTGGATGTAGGGTACAAACTCCTCAAACTACATAAAGACTATCAGTTAGAGTTAGTTATAGTTTTCTGACAAAATGTATTCATTTCCTATTGCCACTGTAACAAATTACCACAAACTTGGCAGTTTAAAACAACAGAAATTTATTCTCTTACAGTTTTGGAGGCCAAAGTGCAAAATCAGTTTTACTGAACTAAAGTCAAGGTGTCAACAGGGCTGATTGCTTCCACAGTCTGTAGAAGAAAATTTGCTTCCTGCATCTTCCAGCTTTTAGAAGTTGCTGGCGTTCCTTCAGTTATGGCAGCATTGCTCAAATCTCTGCTTTTATCATCTCTTTGCTTTCTCTCTCTCTGATCTACTGACTCCTTTTTTATAAGGACTTCTGTAATGATATAGGGCTCACCAAGATAATTCATCTCAAGATCTTTAACTTAATCACGTCTGCAGAGTTCCTTTTGTTACATAAGGTAATATTCATGCATTCTGAGGATTAGGAAGCAGGCATCGTGGTGGAGTAATTCTATTCAGCTTTCCACATATAGAAAATATTACAAATAGGAGAATCAATGGAAGGAAAGATTCTTCTAGTAATTAAGTGAAAACAGAGTAATGAATATTTTTGTCCAAAGCCTTTATAGGGCAATGCCACCCAAGGGACAATATTCCTTACTTCTTGCTTAAATCTATCATTGTTGTGAACTTGATACTTGCACTGTTACTGATGCTGTCTGCTCAGTCTCTTGCCAGGGTGGAGACTAAAGTAGAAGACGACTCTGTAGAGTTATAATTCACAGAAAATGATGGATGAGTGGGAAGCGATGGTTATCTATGAGTGTGATGAGTGGGTAAGAAATTAAACCATAAAAGCAAATGTGAGGAGTTCAGCTAACTCTGCCTTTGCAAATCTCAACTGTTTAGAGTATTAACTATGCCAAAATAAATGTAAACATGTTGTAAAGACTCATGCTGCAAATATTGGTTACTCTACATTATTTATTGTGTTGGACTTACACTAGTGTGAATACTATTAATTTAAAATACTCTGCCATTACAGTTGACTGACTTATTCATTTTTTCTCTTTAAATCCACTACAAAGAAGCCTAAAATAAGACTAGCAGTAACTATGGTATAACAGAGATGCAGAAATAAAGGTCCATCAACTGGAATCTTCTATATATTACGAGGATCCAGTAACTTAGTAGAAAGTTGGCCATCAACTGCCTTATGTATTTTATTTTCTATTTTGCCTGTCTCAGGACTGAGCATTTCTGCACAAAATCTCAGGATGCTCTATAGCCAAACAATTTGCTGGAAATATCATTCCCTGATCCTGACCATTTTTACCTGAGGGACACTTCACAAGACAGCAAGATTTGCTTAGTAAAGAGCTTCTTGCAGAATAAATTTGTCACCTTACACAGTAAATACTGGGAGAAGCGCTGAGAAAACGCAGATTAAAAATAAATGTTTGGAGAATACCTGTAGGTTTAAATTGGTGTGCATTTTTAAAATTTAGCTGACAAGCTGAGAACATGGAGAAAAATCTAATTGTCTTCTCTGAGGACACTGTCTTTTAAAAACTATCCCTATAGCTTATCCTGTCCTCTGTCTGAACTCATTGCTGTAATAAATGCATCGCTGTTTCCAATTTAGTGGAGGCTATTAGTATGCATTATAGTTTCTCTTTTCAAGAACAAAATGTCAATTCTTTAGTTTAAATTAAAATCTTAAAAAAATTTTCTTCAAGCCTTCATCATAAAAAGTGAAAAGTGTTTTTTAATATGTACAGTACCTATAAGAACTATATAGGTTATTCAAATAACATTTTTAAACATAGTCACTCCCCTTTGTGGGTATAGACCCAAAATAATTACATTCATCAACACAGAAATAAATTAAAGTCCATGTGAAAAGAAAAAAAAGCAAAATTATTCTTGAATAAGTAAAACTTATTTTGGAAGAAATGTTAAAAAATGTTATGCTTCTTACAGCAATTGGATTTTACAGCAGAGACTATAGAATGTAGAATGTATATTTTCATCAATTAGCAAGGTACAATCTTGAGAAAATGGTCTTATTTGATATTACATATTGCAGAAACTCTTGAAGAAATGGATATCATAAATGTCTTGGTTACTTAGCAACCACTGATGCTTGGAGACAAGTTCGTTTTTGGCCTTGTGTAGGTAGGTCACTAAGTCTCGCTGGGATTGCAATGAGTATTATAGATGGAATTCTCCAAACATGTTAGATGAGACGTTTTCACCAGCGCATGGTCTGGCACAGCTAAGAGTATGATCCATATTTTGGGGGAACGACTCTTTGTCTTAATGGTTTAATGTCTTACCCTCTCTTATGAGCAACAATGTTTAGACAAAGTGGCTTATTTCAGAATATAGGATCGAGTCATGTCGTATTTTACTATAGTCAAGAGTAGAAAAGTACAGGTTCCTTGTTTTATTTGAACCCTTGTTAACCTTTTAATAACCATGTTGCAGGAGACCGTAGACACGCTACCTCTCGTTAACCACCGACAGATGAGAGTTTGCCTATGAACATTAAAATCACTATTCACTGAAGCGATGATCTTCGGATGATGAGTGATGGTTGATGGCCAAAGTGGTGATTATACAGGTTCTTTGTTTATTTTGATTCTTTGATACTTTGAAAAATCAAAATAAACTTATTTTTACATGTATGTGGAAACATCAGCAGTGGTAGCTAAACAACACAGTAATGAGATGTTGCTGTGTGAGAAGGAAGGGAGTCTGGAGAGGCTGCAGGCAATCGCCGGGAAGGATATAAAAGCCCTCAGACCACAGCCTCACCATCCCTTCACGGCCATCGCTGAGTGTGCACTTAGGCTCCATGTCTCTTCTGGGCTATCCTGGGGATTGCAATGGCAGTGGCACAGCCTACAGAACTCACCGTTACATACCAATGACTCCTTCTGTTGGTTTTTGCTCCAGTGATGTAAGCCCTACCTTTGGAGTCTGCTTACCCAGTAGCTACCAAGGAAATCTCTGGCTCCTGAATAACTGCCAAGAAACCTATGGTGACATCCCAAGCTATGAATCTCCCAGCTGTGAGCCCAGGACCTGCACCACAAGTTGGGACTCATCATACTGCTCTGTACCCTGCAACTCTCCAGCAGTGGGCAAGGTATGCATTGCCTGTGAAACTACCAACACCGGACCCAGCCCCAGCTACAGCCCATGCACTCAGACCAAGGGGTATGTATCCCATTGCTCCACACCCAGCCGATGTGCACAGAAAGCCGGCCAGACCTTCAGCAAAGGCTCCCAATGCTTTGGGCAACTTAACTGCTTATCCAAGAGTTTCCCACCTTCATACCACTGCAGACTGGGTAGTTTGGGGTATAGAAGATACCAAAATCTTGGCTTCACACCAAGTGGCTTCTCATTCCCCTGTTATGCTGCCAGCAGCTGCCCATCCTCAAACTATTTAATAAGAAATTGCCAATATTCTCATTATAGGCCCATACATTGCCAACCATTGAGCTGTTTTTCTAGAAACTTCTGGTCTCTGAGCTGCATGTCAAGTACCTTCCCTCCTCTGAGGTATTTATGCAGTGGTTGCAGACCTCTGAATTGCTTCTGATGATGTATCGCATTTAAAGCTGCTGGGAATTGTTTAATAGATCAGACTCTAATATTCTGCTGAATTACTTCATGTGTCTAAAGAATCTTGTTAAATTAACCTCAAATATATCTCCAGGACTTATTAACTACACCTGCTAGCTTTTTTTTTTCTGTAGCTCCATTAATGGCCTTTGAGTTGAAGGCTGAAAGTCATGTTACTGTTTCTGAGATTTACTGAGATGGGCTTACTGAAGAGATTCCACACAACATACAACCATCACCAGCTTTCTAATTTTTTGCTGTCACCGTCATTTGTCTGCCTATGCAATCATCACCTACCTTTCTTGATGAAATGGGGCCTGCTTTGTTTGAATGCTATTTCCAGCACACCTTTTTCAGACCATTTTGCTTCCTGTCAAGTTTTGTCAGCTGTTGAACTAGCATCTTGCTAATACACCGAGATAACATTCTCTTAAACATATCGACTTGAGCTATTTCTTCCTTCCCCTACTGGCTGATTATGGGATGTGCAAGCAGCAATGTCCAACGGGTTCAAAATCAGAAGAACTTCAGCAAATTCTTTCCTTCAAAGAAGCTCTAAAACAGAATGGCCTGACACTCAGTTTTTGTCTTCAGTGCCTAAGAGAGAGCCTTACCAGTAGCAGAAGCACAAAAGTTATTTGTTGAAAGAAGCTTCTTGCAGAATAAATTTGTCACCTTACACAGTAAATACTGGGAGAAGCGCTGAGAAAACGCAGATTAAAAATAAATGTTTGGAGAATACCTGTAGGTTTAAATTGGTGTGCATTTTTAAAATTTAGCTGACAAGCTGAGAACATGGAGAAAAATCTAATTGTCTTCTCTGAGGACACTGTCTTTTAAAAACTATCCCTATAGCTTATCCTGTCCTCTGTCTGAATTCATTGCTGTAATAAATGCATCGCTGTTTCCAATTTAGTGGAGGCTATTAGTATGCATTATAGTTTCTCTTTTCAAGAACAAAATGTCAATTCTTTAGTTTAAATTAAAATCTTAAAAAAATTTTCTTCAAGCCTTCATCATAAAAAGTGAAAAGTGTTTTTTAATATGTACAGTACCTATAAGAACTATATAGGTTATTCAAATAACATTTTTAAACATAGTCACTCCCCTTTGTGGGTATAGACCCAAAATAATTACATTCATCAACACAGAAATAAATTAAAGTCCATGTGAAAAGAAAAAAAAGCAAAATTATTCTTGAATAAGTAAAACTTATTTTGGAAGAAATGTTAAAAAATGTTATGCTTCTTACAGCAATTGGATTTTACAGCAGAGACTATAGAATGTAGAATGTATATTTTCATCAATTAGCAAGGTACAATCTTGAGAAAATGGTCTTATTTGATATTACATATTGCAGAAACTCTTGAAGAAATGGATATCATAAATGTCTTGGTTACTTAGCAACCACTGATGCTTGGAGACAAGTTCGTTTTTGGCCTTGTGTAGGTAGGTCACTAAGTCTCGCTGGGATTGCAATGAGTATTATAGATGGAATTCTCCAAACATGTTAGATGAGTCGTTTTCACCAGCGCATGGTCTGGCACAGCTAAGAGTATGATCCATATTTTGGGGGAACGACTCTTTGTCTTAATGGTTTAATGTCTTACCCTCTCTTATGAGCAACAATGTTTAGACAAAGTGGCTTATTTCAGAATATAGGATCGAGTCATGTCGTATTTTACTATAGTCAAGAGTAGAAAAGTACAGGTTCCTTGTTTTATTTGAACCCTTGTTAACCTTTTAATAACCATGTTGCAGGAGACCGTAGACACGCTACCTCTCGTTAACCACCGACAGATGAGAGTTTGCCTATGAACATTAAAATCACTATTCACTGAAGCGATGATCTTCGGATGATGAGTGATGGTTGATGGCCAAAGTGGTGATTATACAGGTTCTTTGTTTATTTTGATTCTTTGATACTTTGAAAAATCAAAATAAACTTATTTTTACATGTATGTGGAAACATCAGCAGTGGTAGCTAAACAACACAGTAATGAGATGTTGCTGTGTGAGAAGGAAGGGAGTCTGGAGAGGCTGCAGGCAATCGCCGGGAAGGATATAAAAGCCCTCAGACCACAGCCTCACCATCCCTTCACGGCCATCGCTGAGTGTGCACTTAGGCTCCATGTCTCTTCTGGGCTATCCTGGGGATTGCAATGGCAGTGGCACAGCCTACAGAACTCACCGTTACATACCAATGACTCCTTCTGTTGGTTTTTGCTCCAGTGATGTAAGCCCTACCTTTGGAGTCTGCTTACCCAGTAGCTACCAAGGAAATCTCTGGCTCCTGAATAACTGCCAAGAAACCTATGGTGACATCCCAAGCTATGAATCTCCCAGCTGTGAGCCCAGGACCTGCACCACAAGTTGGGACTCATCATACTGCTCTGTACCCTGCAACTCTCCAGCAGTGGGCAAGGTATGCATTGCCTGTGAAACTACCAACACCGGACCCAGCCCCAGCTACAGCCCATGCACTCAGACCAAGGGGTATGTATCCCATTGCTCCACACCCAGCCGATGTGCACAGAAAGCCGGCCAGACCTTCAGCAAAGGCTCCCAATGCTTTGGGCAACTTAACTGCTTATCCAAGAGTTTCCCACCTTCATACCACTGCAGACTGGGTAGTTTGGGGTATAGAAGATACCAAAATCTTGGCTTCACACCAAGTGGCTTCTCATCCCCCTGTTATGCTGCCAGCAGCTGCCCATCCTCAAACTATTTAATAAGAAATTGCCAATATTCTCATTATAGGCCCATACATTGCCAACCATTGAGCTGTTTTTCTAGAAACTTCCGGTCTCTGAGCTGCATGTCAAGTACCTTCCCTCCTCTGAGGTATTTATGCAGTGGTTGCAGACCTCTGAATTGCTTCTGATGATGTATCGCATTTAAAGCTGCTGGGAATTGTTTAATAGAGCAGACTCTAATATTCTGCTGAATTACTTCATGTGTCTAAAGAATCTTGTTAAATTAACCTCAAATATATCTCCAGGACTTATTAACTACACCTGCTAGCTTTTTTTTTCTGTAGCTCCATTAATGGCCTTTGAGTTGAAGGCTGAAAGTCATGTTACTGTTTCTGAGATTTACTGAGATGGGCTTACTGAAGAGATTCCACACAACATACAACCATCACCAGCTTTCTAATTTTTTGCTGTCACTGTCATTTGTCTGCCTATGCAATCATCACCTACCTTTCTTGATGAAATGGGGACTGCTTTGTTTGAATGCTATTTCCAGCACACCTTTTTCAGACCATTTTGCTTCCTGTCAAGTTTTGTCAGCTGTTGAACTAGCATCTTGCTAATACACTGAGATAACATTCTCTTAAACATATCGACTTCAGCTATTTCTTCCTTCCCCTACTGGCTGATTATGGGATGTGCAAGCAGCAATGTCCAACGGGTTCAAAATCAGAAGAACTTCAGCAAATTCTTTCCTTCAAAGAAGCTCTAAAACAGAATGGCCTGACACTCAGTTTTTGTCTTCAGTGCCTAAGAGAGAGCCTTACCAGTAGCACAAAAGTTATTTGTTGAAAGAATGACAAAATACTCTTATAGATTTGTCATGAGTAGTGATAATCTCTGTTCAGGATTCTACAATAATTATCCTCTGCTGAATTGTTGCTTTCTGATTCTGGAAAAGGTCCTGATTCATAGTTAATAAACTAATTTCTATTGGTAAAAATGATTTTATTATATTTTATTTTAGAGTCACTAAAGTTTTATCAGTGTTCTGGCCAACATGCATAGCATTGTCAAAGCACTAGTTTCCTGCCATCTAGTTTATATTCTAAATTAAAAATATAAAAAAGGTAGAATGTAAATTCCTAAGACTTTGATTTGTTCTATTTTTGACACATTAAATGGCATCTATCTTAGAGTGGTTGTTATTGATATTTACATAGGAAAATTTG
>NW_011888819.1:415937-420159 GCF_000151845.1 Pteropus vampyrus
AAATTTTACAAAAGACCTAGCGGAGGTCTATTGGAATTTGCCCTTAAAAACACACAAATGAATCACTTATTTTCCATACATTTCACCGCACAGCTCACCAGCACTTTCTGCCTCCTAAATAAAAAGAAACCATCAATTTTTCCTTTTTCAAAAATTAAACCTACTGATAGATTTAAATATTACTTTCTACAGCTGTGAAACATTTGCAACTTCAAATATAAGCAGTCAAGTTTTTTACACTTATCTCTTCTTTTATATGTAGCAGAGAAAGGAATACAATGAATTTGCATGTACAACTAATATCTTAAATACTATAAGTCAAACAAAACTTAACCCTGGAATTTATTTAATGCATGATCTACTACTGGATGATTAAAGTCTCTATTTTAATTCATATGTTTAAAAGTTTATGTTTAGATGACTACCAATTTACTTTATGATGAAGTTTCAAATAGTTGTTAAAACTACTACATTTGGCATGCTATCAAAGGCCTAAATATAATTGCATAATTTTCATGTTTTATTTTCTACCTTGAAACTGTATTATTAGCTAATATCTTTTTGAATCATTCTTTTGTCTACCATATTAATGTAAACATTAATAGATTTTTAAACTTTTGTTCCATTGGGGTTTTTTAATTGTGTCTTTTCTTTTGAGTTCTGCGCAAAATATCTGTCAAAGTTCTCAATATACAGTTAGTATACTACACATGATTGGCTTAAGGAAAATGGGTCTTATCATACCAGGAGGACCTTCATGCATAGCAGTATCACCTGACAGTTCAATTAACCATACTGTCACTTTCAATATCATGAGCAAAAGTTTTAAAACCATGTAACTCTATATTTATTATAACCACCAACACTATACTGTCCATGCTAAAATTTCCACATACACCGGGCCTGCTGAAATCGTAGTTCCTAGATTCACTTTAGAAGTAAATCAGAGTTTAAGTGAGTCCTGATCGGATGTGTGTACATGCTATCTCAGAGCTGATAAAATTATCTCTCCGAGTATTCACTGCGCTCACTGTGCTTATTTTATTTGCCTGTTATTTTAACGTGACTGTCAATGAGGGCTCAGTAAATCATGAGCTGAGTATCACTGACAGATCAGAGGAGAATGGAAGCTGAGATTTCCCCTTCGTTTTTCATGCTTTATAGTCTAGAGTCCTGAATCCTCTGGATGATGCTATTGTTGACCGCTCTCAGTCCAAGGTCTCAGATATTTAAAGAGAATATTATTCAAAAGTATGAAGTAATTCCTTTAATTAAGGAAATATATACACATGACTTCCAAATTTATATTTAGATTCTGTTACATAAAAGAATGGTATTAAAGTTTCTTCATCTAAAGAGCAAAGATTCTAAATCCAGAATTTTTTTTTTTCAAAAAAGAAAGAATAAAGATTTTAGTCCAGAATTCTTTCTTTTAAGAAATAATTATGATAAAGGTCATTATTACTGGCATTATCTTTACTTTTTACTGTGAACCATTTCTCATCTGGAGCATGAGCACTGAGAATTGAAGATTAAAAATGATACTACCACAGAATCTGCTCTTTCTTACCAATCTACATATTTTCTTAGTCGTCTCTACCAAATAATAGGCTTTTTTGAGCTCTTTTTTCCCTCAGATTGAGGAACATATTGGATCTCTACTTGGTTCTACAAGAATGTCATGCCATATAAATCTTGAGTCACTCAGGAATATTTATCGGTCAACAGACTTAAAGAAATATAGTAAATGCTTTCTTGATCATGTATTAATTTTGAGCAGCATCATAATTCGCATACCATAAGTGTAGCAGAGTGTAGCAGAAGAACTTGAGTTTTAACATTGAATCTGCCACTTACAAGTTGTGCAGCTTAAGCTGTCTCTTAACCCTCTGGGCCTTTTTAAAGTGAGGGGCTTTCTGAGAATTCAGTGATATAGTACATAAAACACACTGACACTGTGCCTGGGAATAGTGATTGACAAATGGCAATGATTTTTATTACGTAAAAAGCAAAGAAAGCCTCCGAATCACCAAAAGTACATAGAGGTTTCTTTTGCAGATGCTATGATTGAGAACCAGAATCGAAGATTCTAGAACTTGTTAGTTGGGAAGCTTCTCGTTTCAGTCCAGACCTGTCTTTTCCTCACTAGTTCTTGTGGGGAGTGAATTTCCCCTAAATATCCTTCTGACCACTCTTTAATTTCCTACTTCTTCGACCTCTGGGGAGATGTAGTAACCTTTATGATCAATAAACGTGGGACAAATACCTGAGCATATGCTTTTCAGCTTTGATCTTCCCTCTCCCGGGAATTCCTCTTCCTTTGTGTACAAAAAGCCCAGGGTGTGCGTGGTCCCACTGCCTTCCCCGTTGTGGGAAACGTCTCCTGGGCCTGTGCCGCCCTGACGTGGTAAGTCCGTCCCACAGTGCTATCAAGGCCATTTACTTAAACAGACCTAGCTGTACAACTGGACTTCTGCCAGTGATATAGATGACACATGTGTTCTCGGCCTGCAATTTATGGCAATTTCACTTTTTAAGTGTGCAGGACCCATCTAGAAACAAGGAATAGCTCTTGAACTTCAACATAAAGCTTTCCAAAATCGGTCGCACAATTTATCACTTAAGGGAAGTTAATCTAAACCTTAAGAAATAACTCATTAGTGAAGATAATGTACTATGAAATACAACCAGGGTACGATTACTTCAAACAAAGTTCATCATGCCGTAAAGTAAATCAGGTGACAGTGATCCCTTCCATTATGGCTTTTCCCCATTGTGGTTATCATATTTAGGAAGCAAATTGAACCTGAAATTGGAAAATATTTCCTTGATAGAATACAAAAATACCCTTATATTTTCAAACACAATGTTATGGGTAGAAGCAATAGATGATAAAATAAGAAGTGTATGAGGAGAGTATAAACTTTTGAAAACAAATAAAATTATGATAAACTTCCCAACATTTGCACTTCAACATCGGATTATGTCATTTATACTTCATTTGATGCCTAAAGTGAAGAAACCAAAGGAAATAAGCCAAGAACAAGTCTCCAGCATATATAACCTTTCATTCTAGGCTAGGACATTGTCCTGAGGAACTAAATCATATGACTTTACGTACTGTAACACACAGAGCAAGGCAGTACGTGGAAATGAATCAAATGGGGTAATACTTACAAAAGAAAAATACTTAAAAATTGGATCCAAAACGGAAGTAAAAATCTTTGGAGAGAACTTAGATCTTGTGCTCCTGATATAAATTTGAGGGAACTGATGATAGCATAGGATAGGAATAAACACATTTTCAAAGAAAACGACTTACTCGAGTCGACAGAACTTTTACTATTTGGCTTGGGACACACAGCATGTGCCATCACCATCAACAATGAGAGAAGGGGGTGGGGAGGCAGGAAAGGAGAGTGGGAAGGGATAGAAATGGAAGAGGGTGGGTGAAAAAGGAAGACAAGGGAAAAGATAGAAAAATAAATAAGAGAAAGAAAGGGGAATGTTTAATTTTTTACAGGAACTCTCCTTTCTGCCTTCATGTGAGAATTATTAACTTAGGCATCCTAATAAATTAGAGAGGACCTCAAACTCAAAACCAATAAATCTTATATTGCCTCGGGCCTCTTTGCCATGGGGGGCCACATCTGAGACCTGGAATTTCATATTCTGCAAACTTATTAATGTGGGTCACAAATAAAGTTTGAATCCCTACTAAAGCCAATGAAGTCTTTGAAATTTTTTCTGAAACCAGAAAAAGGCAATAACTATGCTAACTTTAAAACTTGTGAATAAATATGTGAGCTTGTAGCTATGTGTATATACATACCAATACATAGTCTTTTTTATCACAATTCTCCAACTTGTATATGAATCTGGAAGCCATAATTCTACTGCTTTTAAACATATATATTTACTACTTCCTCTATTTTAATTATCTGTTTAACACTTGAGCACAATAATCATAAAATGTATGTTATCACCGTAACTTAGAAAACTGTCGATAAATAAGAGAGAACTTAGCCAGAAGACATTTTCCTTTTCTTCTTGTCTCTTTTGAAATATAGGCAATGTAGGTTTTAAGCATAAGAGTACAATCCAGCTTGAGGCACAGACGATTTACATTTCTCATTGCTTTCAGGTAAAATACAGTGCAGTTATAAAATATTAATAGAAACATAATATAAAAGCACAAGGAATCCACTCATCTGGTATGACA
>NW_011888819.1:420360-443693 GCF_000151845.1 Pteropus vampyrus
CTGGGAGAAATACTCCTGGAAGAATGTGATGAAACAAGGATTTTAGGGGATGAGAGTTAAACCAGCCCAAATCCTTCTTCTCTAATCTAAATAGGGAACCCTATTTCATTCTCTGCAATCCTATGTCCTATGCTAATCAAGAATGCAAGCAGATCTTCATTCTAGTCTCAAGCCCTGAAGATCTACTATTTTCAGTGGCTACAAAACAATATTTCATTCAATCAATGCCTGTTTACCAAGTTTTATAATTTTATTCTCTACATGAAGATGTGCAAGTATTTGCATTGTCTCCTTGTAAGGAACTTGTGAAATGTCAATACAACCTGTTTTAAAATAAACTGTTAAAAGCAGAGAGTTTTTGTGATTACTATCCAAAAGGGAGGAAGTATGAACGAACGACGTTTTTAGAGATAGTGAGTTGATTTTAAAATGTCTGTGTCTCATCGTGTGACGGTTCTTATTTATTTTGCATCCTGCAAAGAAATATGAAACCAAAAAGCAAATTCCAGCAGTCATTTATGTCCCTGTCTTTAAAATACAATATATATATATATATACACATGCATATTTAATTGAAAGGTCCTTCAGATTTTCTGCATAAAATCTAAAAGGCATTTGGATGGTTGCCTGGGAAAGCATGCTTGTTTGTAAGAAGTGGATAGACTGTGGTCTGTCACCACAGCAAAGTCAAACGGAGGACTGAGGACACAGGAAACAGCATATGGTCATACAAGAGAACTGGACTTGGTGTCAGGAGACCATTCTCCAGTTCTGATTTTGTCATTAAATAGTTGTGTGATTAAGACAAAAACACATTTTCTCTCTGGGCCTCAGTATCCTTACCAATAAAATATGGAAGTTGAATTTAAGGAGCCCTTACACCCCTAAGATATGATGATTTTATCCATTGCAATTCTCAGTGTTTAGTGCTTGGTTCTGCTAGCATTAGGTAGACAAACTCTATTTAATAACGGTACAGTTGTCCCTTAGTATCTGTGAGGAATTGGTTCCAAGAGCCCCCTCAGATACCAAAATCCACAGATGCTCAAGTCTCTCATATGAAATGGCATAGTATTAGCATATAACCTAGGTACAAGCTCCTGTATACTTTAAATTATCTCTAGATTACTTATAATACCTAATACAACGTAAAGCGTACATGTTCAGTACAGACGCAACCACTGTAGGCCTAACTACATAGTACGCATCAGCAACAACATAACTTTTATCCCCCCCAAATACTTTACTTTCAGGATTTGTTGCGTCATGAGTGGGGAACCTGCAGATATGAGAGCTGACTGTATAATCTGTGTTAAAATCTTTTATGATGTTTGACTAGGCTTCCTTCTGTATGTTTCCTTCCCACAGTGATAATCAGGATTCAGTCAAGCCTAGCCAATGTGTTTTAATGAAACAGGTATGTTTTAATTACATGTGGCAAATAAACCATTAAATCAGGAGAGATGCGTTTAGTTCTGGGATACCCTACTTATTAAATTGCCAAGAATTACCAGTGGAAGCCTTACACCTAACTTACATATTTCCTTAACTCCCTGTTTTTCAGCTAATGCTAGTTTCCGCTTGAAGGGAAGGGAAGCAAAGAAAGGGCCAGAGGAGATTTGAATTTCCAACATGAGCTAATTTTCTGAGAAGGAGCTGCAAACTGTGGTCTTTTTACCTCGGAGACTCCGCCCCTCTTGTAAAACATGTACACTAAGTAAGTACCTAGTAAAACCTGCCTCAGCCCCCAGGCCAGGTTGTTACAGGCTTTTCACTAAGCGCCAGTCCCTGATGGCCGAGGGATCAGATTTCACAACTGCAGACACTAATGTCATAATAAGGTAATAGTAAGGTACACACTAATGTTGACCATTTATTCTCTGCAACTTATTAACCTTTCAAAAGAGTAAAATAATAAAAAAGTCTGATATATTTTCTCAAGCAACACATTAACTTGGGTGCAATCGGGCTGGAATCTGAACTGCTTTCAACAGGTAGTGAAAAACATTGCTAATTCATACATTCTTTCGTCATGTGAAGGAAGATCTCGAGATATTTTCTGTTTATCTTTGAAAGCACAAAGTAAAAGGAAAAACACAAAGAAAGGACAGGTGTGCTGATAGATGCAATCGTCATACTTAGAAACTCAAGGAATGCTGAAAATGACTGTCACTGGGCACCAGAGTATAACCCGATTACAGTGGCAGACAGAGGAGCAGAGGAAGACGCCAAGAATAGTTTACCTTCAAATGTTGCCATGTTTTATTGGCTAAGAAGCAACATGGATAATTTTTACTTAACCAGCTTTAGTTTCTAAAGCTGTTGGGTGAGTTTCGCATGCAACTCATGCAATAAATGATATTTCAACATAAAGCAAGAACAAGCAATGTTTCTTCCCCCTCCCCGCCTAGATATTCTTACCTGGAGGCAACATTAGCTATAAAATAATGTATCTGAGAAAGAATTTTTACTAGTGCATGATTGCTTTAAGCTAAGTTCTCAGGGACCAGGTCTCATTGCCAAGTTCCCTGCTTTTGACCCTTGCTCTAATTGCAGACACAAACATTGGGCAATGAATATGCTTGTTGTTTTTTAAGCATTTTACTTCTAGAAGAGTTGCTGAGTACCACTCTGTCACTTTGCGATTAACTGATTTAACAAATGAACAATGCCGACATGTTCTAGATTTCATTTGGATATTGAATTCATTTTTACCTATCAACTAGAGATATGGAATGGTCGAAGAATGACCACTTGGGAGTTTTTCTTTTTTTGAAATGTATAAGGAGTGACTGGTATTTTGGCGATTGCTTGGGGCCCATGCAGAAAAATTGAAACAACAGTTTAATGGAGGGAAAAGATTAAACAAGTATTAGAGGACTGAAAAGGCAAAGGGAAATGTCAGGCTGACAGGATCGGTGATGGCAGGAAACAGCCCTAGGGTTGTGGGACAAAGAGAGGTTGGAATCCTTAGAACCTAGTAGCTCTAGCTGAGTGGGACGGCCCTCTGAAGAGGGACATTTGTCCCCGATGGAACTCGGAGGACCCTGTGGATCTGGGAACCAGACATCTGAGGAGGGGACACTGCTGCTCAGCAGTGTTTGCGTTTCTGGAGGAAGGGGGAGATGGGGTTCAGTGGGGCTAGTTCTTCAATTCAAGGGGTAGAAGGGGGAGACTGGAATCAACTGTCATTGCCAGGGAGAGGAAAGTCAGGAGATTTTCCTTAACTGAACTCTTGTCACATGGAGGTAAACACCAAGAACTGAGGGACAGTAATTTTCCACATCCCCTTACCTCACTAGACAGTAAATTCTGTGGCGACGGTAACAATATCTGAATGAGTTGAGAGGATTAAGTGCCATCAAATCTTCAATGTTTGGCAATTAATAATACCTTAAAACAAACACTTGTTGAATGAGTCGAGGTCATTAATTCTTAGTTAAATGGAAATTTATACTTAGAAAACTTAAATTCAAATCTTGGTCTGATACTAACTAGCAGTGCTACTTTTAACAAGTTATTTGACATCTCTAGACTTCAAGCACTCAAGTGTCAGATGGAGTTATAAGTCTAACTGTAAATTTAGGTCCATTCCAATTCCATAATTCTATGACTCTTCTCTATCACTACCGCTACGGATAACCTATGGCTGATTTTGTTATCATGGAACTTATAGCATAAGCAAATACTAAAATAGATATGTTTAATGGATAACCAGAGACAGGTGGGCTGATTCTATGTCTAAGGTTATCCTTCCTTTTCTAGTCTTTTAGTATTTTATTTTTTATAAAGATAGTACCAGAGATTAGAAAACAGTACTATTAACCTAGATCCTGTCATCCGGGTATCTTTGTGCTTTACTTGCATATTAAAAGTCCAGTGCAGTCTCTTGGTAGAGCTATATGGTAACCAACATGGAATTCAATAAATGAGTATGATAATGAAGGGAGGTTGTCATAGGCGGCAGTGCCGATTAGAAGACGTAGCATAAAAAAGAGCCAGGACATCTGAACTCCCCCCAAACCTTGTAAACAACTCTCTGTGGGAATTCATGGAAGCCACATAAACTCTCAGACACTTAGGTTTCTCATTTCTAAAATAAGAGGTTAGATAGAGTACAGCTCTACATTCTCTTTCAAGTCCAATACTCAACAATTCAGGCTAATGCTCTAAAAAAATTGATGTATTTGTATACCTAAAGTTCTGCCAGCAGAAATACAAATTTTAAACCTTCAGATTTTTTTTTCCTCTGATTTTATAGACAAAAATAAAAGGACAAAAGTTCTACTGTTGTTAGGATTGGCTGGAAGTTAAATTTATAGAGAGCCCATTTTCAGGGCAATTCGGCATTAGCTGTTAAAATTTAGAATATGCAGATCCTTTGTCAGCACTTCCATGCTTAGGTGCAGTATGGAGCAGTAATCTAGACACAGTCTCTGGTACTGGACTGCCAGGGCTTGGGTTAGGCTTTCTACCCCTTGGTCTTGCGCATTGCATTTTATTTTTTTAGCCTCTCCATGATCAATTTCTTCATTTATAAAATAGGGATTTCAAAAATATCTACTCCGTTAAGTGATTGAAAGGGCTAAATGAGTTAATACACATGTTTTAAAGAACTTATAATTGTACCAAGCATAAAATAGCCACTTAGTAAATGTTAGCTATTATTGTTATTGATGAATATGTGAACAGGTTCACAAAATACATGTCTAAAGATTTTCATTCAACAGTGCCTTTAAGGCAAAGACTAATAAATCAGCTAAAGTAGTATTAGTAGTGGAATTAAGAAAGGAGGTTAAGAGAAGATGGATAACTAATATGTGATGCTAACTCTGGGGTCATATCTGGTGTGAGAAAAGGATGGGAATTCCAATAAAAAAAATTAGATAGAAACTCTGAGAAACATCTGGGAATAAAAGATGATTCTTTCCTTGATAAGAAAATGTTTGGTGCCAAAAAATAAACAGATAAAAGAATTAGGGGACATTGATTGATTTCTGCCCTGTTTTAATACTAAATGTCCTGGAAGGATCATTGCCTGCCCCGTGACAAAAAAATATACAGCAACACTAGCCCAGTACCTTCACGAAATTGGGGTGGAAGGTAGATAAATCAAATTCAAGAGAGGGTCTTGAAAGGACCAATGATAAAATATGCCATGAACTAAAAAATATAATTTTTCAACTTCCTGCTCTAAGAAAGAATAAAGCGATAAAGTAATTAATGTATAATACAGCCATACTATACAATAAAAGGCCTCAGTGATGAGAATATGTGAGGTTCATGCATAATGACAAGGAATGATCTTCAAGACATATTGTTAATGGAAAAAAAAAAGTGGCAGAAGAGGGTTAGACAACACACTTTATATGCGAAGAAAAAGGAAAAGGAGAAAACTCTAATACTTATAATTTTCTAAATATTCATACATATGTATAAAAGTGTATAGAAAAAGTTCTGGAAGGATACACAGCAAACCAGAATAGTGTTTACTTCTGGGAATGAGGGATTTGAGTAGAAGTACGTGTAGTGGGAGGTGTGACGATATGGGGTATTAATTTATCTGTCTTTATCAGTGTGTGTGAATTTATTTCAATGCAAATGCCTTCTTGAATTATTTATACAATAAAATACATTTCTAAGGAATGATTTTAAATAAAAATCTCGGCTGCCTACGGAATTGAGCTTAAGTTGGTGTGTTTATTCTCCTTTTAGACTTCAGTTAATGAAGAAGTTGATTCATTAAGCACATTCCCTGAGCCACTGCAAGTTTCAGCTGATTGTGCAAATAGGTCATATTCTGTGCAGGGCCCCAGAGACATGAGCTTTAAATATATATATAGTGCCTCTTAAATTTTCAAATTATTATAACTTGTTAAATAAAGCCTGAAAGAGATTAGGAATCATGTTAATCAATGCTCAATGTATGTAAAGCTGTCATGCTGGTGATTTTTCTGAAGAAAAACATAATCAAATAGTGAATTCATGTCGCATTCGACCTTCCATCTCCCCATTTTATTAAGCACCTACAGCTGGCATAGCAGGCAGTCTATGACATCTCCTGTCACAGAGTGGGTAACGCTTACACTGCCATAGTAGATCACTATCTGATATCTCAAAGTGCTGCCTATATCCTGGCTACTCTAGAGCTTCATTGTAGATATTGGCTGAGATCTCTGGGGTTAATTTCTAACAATACCTTTCCCCCTCTGCCAGTGTTCAAAATCTAAGGCAGAGACAGTATCCAAATCAGAGCCAGTAGACACTTAAATTTATTTAAGAAGCTAAACTATCTGGGTAAAGACTCATTAACCACCAAATTTAAAAGGCCTCGGTTACCTAATTCTAATGAGAAGGACAATTCTAGTGTCAGTAAACCATTTATTTATGCTGTGTGTTGATTTACTGACAGGAAACTTTGCAATAAATTATTCATTTTTTTTTCTGACAAATTATAGGAAGGGAGTTGATGAGTCTTTTCCTTGCTAAATTATTTCTTTTACAGACTTTCAAGAAGTTAATAAAGTAGAATCATCTTTTTAAAACTCAATAAATAATTCTGTAAAATACCTTAAGTTAATTCACAGTTGTGTCTTAAGTATGACTGCAAAGACATAATGGGCAGATGGTGGAAGTATGTAGGCCTTATACGTAGAGAAGAAAAAATGAGGAGAGTTACTATATATAACAAATATTGCTCGGATTAAACCTGAGACTGCAACACAGAATTTATACACTATTTGCTTGTTCATTTGTTAGTTTTCTTCTGTATTTCTAGAATTCAGAAAAATATATTTGCTTTTAGACAACTTTGCCTTGAAAACTCAAAGCCTTACATTTATCTGTTCCTTGACCTGGTTTCTTTAGTTTTCCTTTCTCGAACAAATATTTACCGCATACATATATTATATTAGGCACAACAGGATGTGAGCTGAACAGGGCAGAAGCCTATCATAACTGATAATACATCATCATATCATTTCTCTCCACATCAGAGCGAATATGGCCCTTGCGTTAGTTCAATACTATAAACATAAAAATAATATAGACAAAGGTCAAACTTTTGAGATAGGAAGACGTCCAAAATCTTAACTTTCCTTCAAAAATTTTTTTCAGACAGAGACGTGAGGCCCTTAACATACATTCTCTTTCTCTCTCACCTCTCTCTCTGAGAAAACTCTTCTTTTGTTTGAATTCAATAAATATCTCTTAAGATCTACTTTGCACGCGAGTCTATGAGTGTCACAAGGATTATTTGGACCAGGTCTTTGCTTTCTAGGAGCAATCTCAGCCAACTGATGCACATGTGTTTTATATTTTTATGAAAAGCATAGAGAACCATTTATTTTTGAGGTAGAAATTATTCAGGAATCCTGTGCCCCGATTCACAGTCTTTTCCTCATAATCTTGTACAATGTTGTCTTTTTCCCCTAAGTATCACAGTTAGAAAGTCTTTGAGAGTTTTAGTGATTTGCCTAGAGTTTGGACTGAGAGCAAAAACAAGTTTGAACATCATGAAAACGTACCTTCCACTTTCATGTTTCTCTGTCTCTCTTTGTTCATGGAGCTTTCTCAGAATAGTTTCCCTTTCCCACTTTTCCTTACTCTCAGTTTTTTCTTTTTTCTTTTTTTTCTGTCTTTTAAATTCTGTCTGTTGTCCAAAGACAATCAGAATAAATTTTTTCTTTCTATATGCTCCCATATCAAAAAGTCAGTGTATGGTAGTGGAGGCATTGAAATGAGAAATAGCTAAGTTGAAATTGTGGCTCTCTGACTGATTGTGTGAGTTTCAGCATGTTCCCTAACCTCTCTAAACTTTAGTTCTTGTAAGGTTCAGAAATTAAATGCTCAGGCAGATTAGCCATTTAAAATTTTAGTCATTCCTTTTACCTAGGTTTTCATCAGCTCCATATATTATTCTACTTTGTCTTCTAGCTCTTTGTAGGTCCTCCGCCTCCACTACTGAAACATCCTTGAAGTTAAGGATTATCTTTTTCACTTATTTAATCTTCATAGTAATTACGATTCATACTTTGTACCTTCAAACATACTTGTAAATGGGTTGTGACAGGTATCATCAAATTCTATCTTTCACTAGAAAGACTAAGTAACAAGCATAAAAATAAGAAAACTCTATTACAGATTTAATTTTTCAAATGTTGAATTTCTGCTCTCTTCGAAGTACACATAAAGCATTATTGGGATATGTAATTAAATCAGATATAGATCATGTATATGCATTCTGAGCCAGAATTTGAAAGATCTAGACACTTGCATAAGTTATTCCAATAAAAAGAAAGCTATAAATGCTGTGGTAGAGGACTGATTAAGTACTGGAGTGAGAGAGAAAAAAGTGTTAACTCTATATTGGAAATTTCAGATGACAGCTTAAAAAAAAAAACAAATACGAATATTTACTAAATATCTACTTAAGCCAAATACTGAAACCGTTGTAAATTGTATATGTATTGCATGCCAAACATTTTTTATTTAATATCTAATTAATTCTACATCATGATCCTATGAAATAGCTACCATGATTCTTATTTTATAAATGAAGATATTGAAATTAATTGCTTAAGCTCATCATATTTTTTGAGTGGCTACAGGAAATCGTATCGACCAAGAATAGAACCAAGAACTTAGAGAAAAGGGGCCTAAGTTGCCTTGGGGTTTACTTTTATTCTGTTTAGTCCAGGGTGACTCGGGTTAGAAGAATCCTTAGCCAGATCTCTAGTCCGTAAGGATGCTAACCATGTATTTGGGACTTAACTTGATATTATTATTTTTCACTTGTGTTGCCTTTGTATAGTCTTCAAAAATAAAATAATAGTTGAAGATTTAGTGGTTTAGAATATGGTAACTTTATCCATTGGACATACTACAGTTTAGAGATATGATCAGGGTAACATAGCAAAGCAACTGGAATATCACTATTCATTCAGCCATGACACTTGTCATTGATAAGGATACTGAAGAATGGAACAGCCTCGGTTGCTTAAAAATGTTAGCACTGTCTTTCCAAATCCACAGTAGAGCAAACAATATCAAAGTTCTTCTCTCCCCTCCCATCCCTTTTTCTTTGGGTTCTCTGAGCTTATTTCTGGATATTAACTGTAAATGAAAAAAATTAATCATATACCTTCATTTCTCTTTCCAAAAATCTTAGCATCCATATAAGTTTTTTATGGTAGAAGTCAGCCATCAATTTCTGCACTTGATTTTTTAACTCACGGTAAAAAAAAAAAAAAAAAAAAATTCACATCCTCAAAATTATGATCCAAAAGCATGTTTGGACAGACCAGAATAATTTGCTTATTGCTATCTGTCAAAAATCTACTTTACTAAGGTGATATGAACCAGCGAGCATTTTATTTCAGACAAGCCAGATGCTTGGTCTTGAGAAGATGACTTTTAAACATGTTTTAATATTTATCATTTATTTAGAACCATTTGAATACTCACCACAATAAAGTGGAAACAATAATTCTTATTCTAATACCTCCTTTTCTCAGCTCTGCATCCCAAAGCTAAACCAATGAAGCAAGCAACTTGAATAATCAAGGCTAAACTGTTTCTAAGCATAAGCTTATTAAGAAAGAAAGAAAGGAAATAAGGGTACAAGCACATGCACAGGTGTGTTTGGGACTTAAATTGATATGAAATATGTGTAAAAGAATAATAAAAGAATGATGCCAGTAAGTCTACTTCCCTTTAACTTTAAAACTATGGATTCCCTTATTGCTAAAATTTGAATAATTGTGCTCAACTACTCATAAAATCATGAAACTAACTGTAGAACTTAATTCAGTTCTCTAATGATTTAATAAATTAAATTTGTTTTTCCTAAATAAAATTTCTCATAGTATATCATCTCCTTTTGGAGATGAGCTACTGTTAAAGAATATTGACAAAATGTGTGTTTAGTGTCTCCTATATAAATACGTTTGCACAAAAATATATTAAAAATGCTAGAAAACAGGGCGGTTGTACTCTATATATGACAAGGCATACATATACTTAGTAAATATGCTTAAATATGTTTATTTAAATAAAAATGGAAAGTTTTCATTTGTTTTCTATAGTTGTCATTTTCATAAGACTTCAATCTGTCAATGATGTTCAAGCAGCATTCCACTCCTCTTGTGTTGTCTTAAACCATAAATATTATTTACAAATATCTTATGCAATAAATGCTCATCAACTTCCAGGATATAAAAAATATATATATTTGTTTTAGTTTTTAGAAGGTAACCTTAGATAATATAAATCTCTATTCTCTGAAACAATTAGGGATCTTACGTATCATAATACTAAGACACCATATATACATATATATTATGTATTCCCTGAATGACCAATTATATACTCTATATGTTTGTTTTAGTCAATGTTAATTTTGCTTAAAAGGAAATCCCGTGAGATACTTAAAATGAAAACCATTCAGGCTTGACTAACATTTCCCTACAGGCTCCTACCTCCAACAGCTGAAAAAACGGCCTAAATCTTCATATTCCGAATATCTGAAAATGCTGCCCAGGTAGTCACCACGAGGCAGAAGGCATTCTTCTTTTCAATCATCAACTACCCCATCCCCACCGCAAAACTTCACAGCGGCTTTGAGCAAACAGCAGATTTTCTCTGCCCATAACAAGTTAGGCCAAACTCTTGGAAACAAAAACACACGTAGTTATGTGTTATTTTCAGGGCTATACGTCTCAAGCTCAGAAGGCTAATAACTGCCCCCTGGTGGTAAAATGTGCCTGCCTTTAGGAAAGCAAAGGTTTGGCTAACTTCCTTGGAGAGGTGAAAAACACTTTCATTCCTTCCTTAAAGAGATTACGGTCACAATAACAAAGTATGTTGCAATTTCTCAGTAAGCCGTCCTGATATTTTAACTTCTCAGTTACTCTCTCTGCTTGGCATTTTAACTTTAAATTCGATTCGGTTTTTATTCTGATTCCCTTCTTACACAGCTCAGCTGGGTCAGGTTTGGCAGCAAATATGCTTGGGGAAGGGCAATTCTGAAGGCACTTCAGACGTGCCTCCTGGGTAGCAAACGCTAAGATCAAATCCTATTTTTCTGAATTCTAAACTCCAAAGTGTTGTGGCATTAAGAAATATGCAAAAACAAAACAAACAAACAAAAAAAAAAAACAAGAAAAACCATGTTTCCAACAATCCCCAAGCCATATTCAGGGCCCCGCCCTCTAAAACTTCCAGGCGACACCTAAATAATTCTAAATGACTTTGATCTTTTCTTCTAAGGTGCTGAATTAGAAGGAAAACAGTATCGTATCAAGCAGTGGTTCTCAAAAACATGGATTTTACACCTCTGGGGACATTTAGCAATGCCTGGAGACTTCCCACCTCCCCACCCCGCCACCACATCTTGTGGGTGGTACAGGTGTTTAGAGTCACTAGTTTCTAGAGGAGAGAGACTGGAGATACTGCTGAGCATCTTACAGTGCACAGAAAAGCCCCCACCCTCACCCCAAGAAATGATACATTTCAAAATATCACTAGTTCCAAGGTTGGAAAACCCTGGTATAGACGTTCAGAGGTTCTTGAATCAATCAGACTGGGTTCATGTTTTAAATCTGTTATTAGGTTGCCTAAAATGTAAATGTCCTTGCATATAAAATAAGAATAATAAGAATTCTTACTTTTGGGTTATGGGATGGCTAAATGAGATAATCCATACAAAGCATTTATCGCAGGGTCCCCAGAATAAATATTCAACCTGTATGTTATTATCACCATTTTTAATACTGATTTTTAATTCAAGAGGAAAAAAGAACTTTTCAAGTTAAAATGGGAGAAAAATATTTTTAGGAATACTATAAAGATATACATTTTATACACCAAAAGCTTATATACAATTTTAAACATCTTGCATTAGAAGCAGAAGCTTGCTTGCATTGCCATTCATTCGTACAATTATCTGGCTTCAGCACAGTCTCTCATAACTGAAAATTGTCCTTAAGTCAAGCAAAAGAATGACTCAGTGTATTTGCAAACCCATCCCTGCAAAGTAGTTACCGACTGTTAGCAAACATATCGTTTCTCTCCTGTTTCAGCTCTGCTTGTTCAAGAGACTGTAATCTTAGAGCTGTTGGAAAAACTTTATCCACCATTGCTACAGATGTTGACTCTTTTGAGATATCTTATGTCTGTGCCAAATTCGCTATCTTTAGGTGCTCAGAACATCCGTGATGGCTATGGTTGCAGAGCAGAGCAAGATTCTTCCTCACTACTGGGCCACCTTTTTTCATGGCACCCAAGCATCTCACAGAAGCTACCATGAGAGTAATTTCTCTAATGTCCTCTCGCTAGTTCTCATTTCTCATTTCAAGCAACATCTTGTGTGCTTGAAAAAAGTTTCTCTTCATAATAAGAAATAATTCAGACATAGCTTTGCATCCACACCTCTTTCAAAAATCTCTCCTTAGCAATGTCACATATGAATAAAACAATAATTCTAGAGGTATTGTCTGATTAAACATAAGAACTTATATTCTCAGAAAGCAAAAAAAAAAAAAAAAAAAAAAACCCTTTCTTTTTACCTTTGTTTTTACTATGAACTGCCAAGAAGGTAATAGAAACTTGCTTTATATTTTTGTATCTGAAGGACTTTTCCTGATGAATTATATACTACAAAAACACAGACTGCCCTTAAAACATATTAAAGTCAATGTGTCTGAGGACAGAAAATTGATTACAGTTTCTCTCCTCTCTCTCTATCCTTCCCCAACACCTTCCAATGTCAGAGCCTGATTAGCTAGAACATCTTCTTAGGTACAGCGTTTATTCAGAAAACACTCATAGATTTTGTATGTTGTCCTCACTTTTGACAGGGTGGCAGAAATATCCTACTCCATATGAGTTTATAACTCCTGCTGATGGAAAAATGGGATCAGAGAATTCTTCATGGAACAAGTCTTGTAGATTAAAGAATACTGAATTGGAATGTGTCCTGTAGTCTATTGAATTCTAGATTTAGATATATGGAAAGTAAAGTTAAAGAAATGAGGTGACATAAACAGGGCCCATAGGGAGGGAGTGGTGAATCAGTAATGCCATTCCAGGTCTCCTGCACTGTGCTGCCTCCTCTGCTGGAGAAAAGGGAGGTGTGAGTTACTGAACTAAAACAATGACAACTACAACAAAACAAACAAGCAAAAACAAAAAAACAAAAAACAAAAAAAACAAAACTATGTTGTAAACTGGCTTATTTAAGAAAAAAGTTCTATAACATGGACCTTGAACACACCATTATAGAGACTGGATCATAAACACATACCATCTGGGTTGTTAATGTAAGTACATACCTGCTAATTTAGTCATAAAACATAAGTTTAAAAAAGCTCTTAAAGGTTATACATCCACCCTCTATTATCCAGTAATCATATACCCTCTACTACACAAAGAAGGCATAAACGAGGGGGTATTCAGGCACTGTTTTTGAATCACTCTGGGAAAGAATACATTTGTTCAAATATTCAAAACTGGCCCCTCCCTTACCTTCTACCTGCTGATGAAATTCTAATTTTCAAATGACTCCTTCCCCAGATCTAGTGGGTGAATTATAGGTGTCTTAATTTTTTTGCCAGCATTGGAGTGAGGCATAGATGTGTAATCTCCTAGCTCTAGATAGAGTGAATTGAGGCACAGAGCCCCTGTGAGTTTGGAGGAACCTCTCTTCTTTGGTCATCTCTTTTGTTTGTATATAATATTTGACAGTATGACAACCATGTTGAATTTACAAGGGGCAAAGAGAGGGAAATTAGCCCAATCACTAAAGATGGTGAAGATGAACAAAAGCAAAAATCTTGATTCTTAATGACCTTGGAGTGCTGTCAAGTTAATTCTGGAAAATTCCTATCACAGAATTCAAATTTTAGCAAAAGAATAAACCCTGATGATTTAAGACACTTTTACTTAGCTATCCTGTTAGTTGTATAGCCATAAACACCTACCTCTGACTCCATGCACTAAAACCACTTCAGAAAGACTAAAAAATAAATTTTAATAAAATTTTAAACAATAAAAAATAAAATATAATTGAGTTACTACAGATATGTATTTAATTTATACAAATTCAACTCTTGAACTTCAGCAAAAAAGTTATAAAAATTGAAAAACTGTACATTTTCTAATGTCCTACTCTATAATGTATATTATCATGTATATTACATATTTATGAGTACATAACAATGTCCAGATTGTACACACACAAACTAGTGCATAGTGACTAGTTTCTAAATAGTCAATAAGGAAAAAAAGGATGACAGATTTGAAAGTATACAATTTTATATTTCCATGAGATTAAAATAAACAAGTAAAAATTAAATATCTGACTGTGAAATGCTTATAATCTATAAGAAAAGGGTATAAGGAGGTTGATATCTTCAATACGTAAAAAGATTACTCAAATGTATGAGGAAAACTGTAAGATTTCAACAGATAAATGAGTAAATAATATGAACAAACAATTTGCTCAAGAGGAAAAGGAAACAATTACTTGGGGAAATTTTTCCTCACTGGTATGCAAATAAAGAAAAATGAAAACAAGTTGGCGTTTTATTGTGTAGCCGGTAGAGAAACGAGGACATTTAAACGAGAGTGATAATATTCTAACTTTCTATTTAGAGCATATGCCTTGCTGATAGCATTATAAATTGACACACACATTTTGGATGATTAATTGAGAGGAATTGTTGAAACTCTAAGTGCCTGTACTACTGGGAGCATTTCTAAGGACAGAAGCCCCCAGCAATTCTCTCTGCATACTTGTCATGGTACATGAGCAACTAGTAGCACCATACTTAGTTCTTTGCCCACACCCAAAGTTACGAGGAATCATTGCGAAAGTCAAAAGTAAATACCATACAGTGAATATAAAAGAAGCCAATTGTGCTCTAACATCTTGATGAAAACCTTTTTCCAGTTCTGTGCTCCATATTAGAAAGTGACAATCTGAACAAATCATATTCTTTTTACTTGGAATTATAAATACTTATGTGATGGTTAATTTTGTGTCAACTTGGCAAGGTCACCGAATACCTAATTATTTAGTCAAATACCAGTCTAAATGTCCCTGTGAACATAATTTTTTAGATGAGATTAATGAGCACATTTCAATCAGTTGACTTTGTGTAAGCATATTACCCATTCTCATGTGGCTAGACCTCATCTGATCAGTCAAAGTCCTTAAGAGAAGAAAGAATAAGGTCCCCTGAAGAAGAAAAATTTTTCCAGACTGCTTGAACTTGAGCTGCAGTGTCGACTCTTATCTTGGTCTCCAGCCTGACAGCCTATTCTGCAGATTTTAGATTTACCAGTCCCCACAATCACGTAAGCTGCCAATTCCTTAATTCCTTAACCTAAATCCACCTCTCTCTCTCCATATATGTGTGTCTGTGCGTGCACACACGTGCATGTGTACGTATATGCATATGCATATGTGTGTGTGTGTGTGTATGTATATATATACTATTGGCTTTGTCTCTCTAGAAAACCCTGACTGAAACAGCTAGGATGGATCAACTTGAGAGCACTTTAACTAATACCATATCCTTCTAATCTTTGATGCTATATTAATAATAAAATAGTCTTAGAAGCATAGTGCCAGTGAAGTAATTACAGATGAGATACAATGTGTTCTCAATTCCATTCTGTTTTTACTATTAAGGTAGAAATCCATGTAATGATCGTTCTCACAGATCAAATAATTTCATACCTGGAAATTGTGACTAGATTATAGGAGTGTTTATTAGCTATACATCCTGTACTGGAAAATTCATTTGAAAGAAATAATTAAGCATCTCATTATCTCATTTCTTTTTATGGTCATTCATTGATCAGGTACACTTGGAAACCAGTACCAAACTGAAATGCCAGTAACTTCCCAGGTTCAGAATATGAATGATATTTCAGACTTAAGTCTAAGTCATAATTTGCTCCAACTTCTAACTTTAAAGTCTCCACCAACCATGTATTAACATCCTATTGCTACGACAATTTACTACTTCATAGATTCATACAGATACTATTTTTGTGCATGTTCTGCAAATGTGTCAACTATAATATGACTTTTTCTTATAGGCTTTTTACAAATATCATTCAATTTCAGAAATAGATGGCTTCTATTTAATGGTGCATTTTCTCTGTGGTTACTTTCTCTTCTTAGCTCAGTATAAATTCTCCCATTCATCCTCTGCCAACTCTCCATTGTGAATATTTCCTATTGTGCCTTGTTGGACTATTGCTATGTAATCATTCCTCCATGTTTTGCCTATTCATGTGGGTTCTAACATACCAGTGGCCCCAAATGGTCGGAGAAAATTGTATTCACTAAAGACGAGTTGGCAGACCACATTGGTATGGGGCATGAATTATCTCAATCATATGGTTGTTTTCTGAAGATATATTAAAATAAATATTTCAATCCTCAGTAAGCCATTTGCCAATGAATTTGTTTTAAAATGCAGCAATTTATTTCTTGGGTAGCCTTGAATTATATTCCAGTCTACTGAAATGCTCCCTATTCTCGAAGGTGTTGCTTAAAGTTGATGCCTTCGAGATAATCCAAAGAACAACACTAATGAATGAAGATATTGTTATTTTCAAAACTTGTATCTGTCCCATAATTTGAAAATAAAAATTAGGAACATTTGATTTTTTAAAAAAAATTGTAAACACCCAATAGAATATACAGATGTCAAATTATAATGTACACCTGTAAATTATATAATTGTATTAACCAATGTTACTCCAATAAACTTAATTAAAAAAAAAAGAATTCTGAAATATAATGGGGATGAAATACTTAGGTTTATACTGATTGCAAGAGAAACTGCAATAAAAGGAACTGCTTATTACCAACACAAAACAAAACAAAACATTGTACTGTTATACATGCAACTCAGAAAGCAAATGTCATTTCTCCATTGCATCTTTGTAATAGCATACATATAGTGGGTTTAAAAAAAAACAGACTTCTTAAGATAGATTTTGTTTTTATATTTTGCCTTTGTTCAGGGGATAAATACCTAAAGCTTAAATGGGTGCTATTTTCCTTAGCATCTTCTATACATTAAAACCTTTAATCGTTGAATTAATTGTACAAGAGCTGTATCAGTTGGGACACTATTAAAAAGCAAATTAACGTGAATTCTCATTTCTCTATATAGTCATAGAGAAGCCAAACTTAAGAGTTTCATTAAATCTAACAGACTCATTTTAGCCATTAGTTTCAACCTCCTCCTCCTACCAAACCTCTGGCCAGGGCTGCTTAATTATCTAATCTGATTCTCCCTCTTTTCCTTTCCGAGCCTCCCTCTGAGGCCAATGAGTAGCCACATGTCTAGTAGGTGGGCAGCAGGAGGGAGGAAATGGATAATCGGCCTCCTGAAGAGCAGATAGATTCTTTCACTGCATTTCTCTACCACAGACTGGTCAAATGGAGTAAAGGGCTTCAAGTGGCAAAACTTGAGCAATTAATTCAGCATTTGCAGGAAGTTCCTACCTTTGCAGAGGTGTTGGCCTTGGAAAGTTTCTCAATGCATGCTGTTCCTATGGTTTACAGTCCTTTTCTCTTTGAGCTGGGAAAATATCTGTTTATCTCCACAGTCTTGTTGATCGTGGAAGGCACTAGCTGAGTGTCTCTCCCACACTCTTGTGAAGAGTTAACTCTCCGTTTCCCAGTGTCTCTGTGCTCATTGTACAGGTTTTCATTTGACAAGAGCAAATTGACTGCTCTCTTCGTGGAAGGCACCATAGCACTTACATTGCAGTTTTAATTTTAAGTAAATATCTTTACTTAGGTATTATATAAAAATAGAAACATGAAAATCTTAACATTGCAGATTTATGAAGCATCAAAAAATAAACACACTTGTGTAACCAGCACTTGCATTAGCAAAAAGGACATTGTCAGGGTCCCAGAAACTTCCTCCCCATCACTAACGACCTCTTCTCCCCAAAGGTAACCACTGCTCTGTCTTTTAAAATAAATTACTTTTGACTATTTTTGAACTTATATAAAGTATAGACTCTTTGATAGCTATTTTTTTGCTCAAAATTATGTTCCTAAGATTTACACATATGGTTTTTATCATTTTCAGGGCTGAATGTTATATTGTATGGACAATGATTTTACTTATGTATTCTAGAATGATGGGCATTTAGATTGTTTCTATTTTTTTGACTATGACAAACAGTGCTGTTATGAACATTATTGTACATATCTCTAGGTGTACATATGTTCACAACTCTGTGGGGTATGTACGTAGAAGTAGAATTTCTGAGATATCGGAAATGCTGCCATATACTTTTGCAGTGTTATCTGTCAATTTATACATGCCCAGCAGTATATGAGAGCTCTGGCTGTCCATATACCCAGCAACCTTGCTCTTCTCACTTAATTTTAGCTGTGTGTGCATAACGTGGTATGTCCCTGTAGTTTTTGATTTGCACTCCTGTGATAACTAATGAGATTAAGGGCTTTTCCTTATGTGCATTGGTCATTTTGTATATTCTCTTTTGCAAAGTGTCTAGTCAAGAGTTTGCCGATTGTTTATCATCTCCTACTTTATCATATGTATAATTTATATACATTTTTGTATATATCACAATATCTTTCGTATGCTCTGCTTAGCATTTTCATTAATTTACTAGTAGTATTTAAGTTTTTATTTGTAATATGGTTCATTTTTTTAATTTTCTTTTATTAGTGCTTATCATGATCTACTTAAGAATTGTTGCTTACCTCTAAAATTATGAATAGATTCCTGTCTTTTATATTCCAAAAATTTTAATGTTTTACCTTATGCACTTTAATTTAGTGTACATGTGAAATTTACTTTTGTGCATAGTGTGATGTAGGAGTCAAGTTCCAATTTTTCTCTATGAATATCCAATGATATTAGCATCATCTACTGAAAGACTATTCTTTCTCCACTACTCTACATTTATCATAAATCAAATATCCATTCATGTGAGTCTATTTCTGGATTCTCTATTTTTTCCATTGGTCAATTTATCTACTCCTGTACCAATACCCACACAACCCTAACAACACAACTCTATAAAAGGTATTGATATCTTATTTTACAAGTCTTCTGGCTTGGTTCTTCTTTAAGTTGTCTTAGCTATATCTTGACTTTTGCATTTCCATACAAATTTTAAAGTCCATCAATTTGGCAATTTCTAAAAAAATCTTTGATAATATTTTAATTGAGATGAAACTGAATCTATAGGTCAATTGGAAAGAATTGTCTTTTTAACAGTATTGCATCTTCCAATCAACACATGTGGTATACACCTCCATTTATTTAGATCATCTTTAATTAAATTTATAGCAAGATATTTGTTTAAATGAAATGGTAACATCTATTTTTGTATTTCATCCTTAAAACTTTATTGCTGGTATAAAGAAATACATTGATTTTTGTATTTATTGTATACAATGACTTTGTTTAGTTCATTTATTGATTATAATAGTTTACCTGTAGGATCTTTCGAATTACATATATATATTATATATATATATATATTCTTTTGAATAATGTTTATGTTATTTCTGTTCGATTCTTATACATTTTTTTCTCCTTCTGCTATTACAATGGATAGGACTTCCAGTAGAAATTTAAATAACAGTGCTGGCTCTAACTTCCTTGACCCATTCTCTGAGTTGAGGAGGAAGAATTTCTATATATCAGCATTGAACAAAGGCTAAGTGTAGGATTTTTTGTAAATACCCTTTATCAGATTAAGAAAATCTCTTTTATTCTAGTTTGCAACGTTTTACTTGTTTTTAAATATGAGGGTAGAGTTTCATAAAAAGCTTTTACTGAATCTATTAAGAACATCTTAGGCTACTTTCTGTTTTTATAATTCATATAGAGAATTTAAGTGATCATTTTTTAAATGTTAAATAAAATGTATATTCCTAGAATAAAATATTTTGTCGGTGATATATTATCCTTTTAAAACACTGGAAGATTTAAGTTGTTAACATTTGGTTTAAATTTCTTACATCTAAATTCATATAAGGGAATGGCCTTTAATTTTTGTATTGTCATTTCTAGTTTTTATATCACTATCTGGGACACCTGTGGATGAGTTTCCATTGTCTTTTTTTTTTTTTTTTTTTTTTGGTAATATTTTTTGGACTGCTGGTATTTGTAATTGAGTACAAGACTTTGAACTAATGTCGTTTCTCTCGATGATTCCCTTTAGTTTCTGGTAGGCAGGTGGATGAAGACTAGATAACATTATTTCTCTCAGTGTTTTAGCTTATTTAAGGGAATGTTACAGTTTTTTGTAATGTTTAATACATTTATGTTCTGTCTTTACTTCTAGAATGTAGCTTTTCAGGGGTATCAACTGAAAGCCTGGCTTATTTACCAACAATTGTTCACACTGAAATTTGATTTTGAGTTCTTCAGCATTGAGAACTGCCATCATCTCTGCATAAGCTTTTCAGCCTCTTAGGAGCAGTAGTTTTGCTAAACTTCCATATCTCTTGGTCTAAGCCACTTTGAATGGATGGATCCTTTGAGGAGAAAAATGGCTCAGTTCTCTTCACTATCTTTCCCTCCAGGATCTGGACTCTCAGTGACTGAGCACGTTAGTAGTGCTGAAAACCACCTACTTCTCCAAGCCTAAGACTGTCAGTATCTCAACTCAGTACTTTTGTCTATTAGTACCAGCTTTAGCTTGGCTTCCCCACCTTTCTGTCCACTCCTCTTCTGAACCAACAAATGTCTTGAGGACTCACTTGAATGACCAGCTCTTCTCTCTGAAATATTGTCTGCTCAAGTCCTGGCTACCTTCATAGCTTTCAGATGTCTTTAGACAATTTTTTCCCCTTTAATCCAGCTGATCAAATTGTTTTCAGTGGGAAGATTGTTCTGCTGCAAGTTAGTTCATCATAACCTAAACCAAAATTAGTGAAATAAGAAAATTTCACTATTTTCTTATTTATAATTGTGTCACTTATTAGCTTCTTTCTTGCCTATAACCATTAGTTTCTATACTTATAAGGCTCCATTAAGTTTTAGGAATCAGATATTTCTTTCAAGCATACATATGAATGGTCTGGGAGTCCTAGTGGACTCTAGAAATTCTAATCTGTACAAGTATCGCTCCCCTTATCTTGTTTCAGAATGGAGCTCAGCTTTTCTTAAGGATACCTTCATAATCTTGAGTCAGCTTCCTTTAGACAAAAGCAAGCTCATAGTACACACACACGTGTGCACACACGCACGCATGCTTGCACAGACACACACACACACACACACACACACACACACATGCACACTCCTAAGCACCAGACACAGACAGTATCTAAACATCCCCTCTAAACAACTAAGAACAATGTGTTTATCAAATAGGAACTGCAAAGCAATAAAGCCAATAAACAAAATAGCAGGTCCCAGGGTTCATGTGTCCTGCCTTCCGGGCATCTCTTCTCAGCCAGCTCTCTCTTTAGGTTTCAACCTACAGCCCTGTTGCCAGCTCTTCTTCCCACCACGGGCTCATGCTGAGCAAGCCTCTTCGACTCAAAGTGAGGTGCTAATGCCTCTCAGCACCACAGACACCAACAGAACAACTTTCCTCATAGGAAACACATTGAAAAACACAATTTCATCCATCAAGAAGATAACTTTTACATTATTATGTTGAGAAGTTTCACTCTTCTCTTCCTGGAATCTTAATTTCATGATGCAGTCTTTAATTTAACTTCAATTCCCATTAAAGTTTTATTGCCTGCCCGCTCCCCTCCAAACAAAAAAGCAGTCAACTTTCTAATGTAAATGCAAATCTCCACTTTCAGGAAAACATTTTTAATATTTAAAGCGTAATTCTCATCCTCATAAAGTTAAAAGGCAATTTTCCCACTGCTGGACATTAGAATGTCAGTATAGCTAGGGTCCAGTCTAAATGAGGGTGTCTTATAGGTTTACTAAAAGAATGAAGGAAATAAAATAATCTCATTCAAGACACCAAGAGGCTGCTCATGTATTTCCTTGAATTTACCTTATACCATCACCACTCAATCCAGACAGAGCCTGGCATTAAATTAGAAATAATCGATGCAAGAGCTCGGGCTTATTTCGTAGATTTGTGCTCATTCCACAGTACCCAGTTATTAACCTTGGACTCTTACCTGTCAAATGAATGTGCTTAGAAAAACACACCCATTCAAAGAAGCTGAAGGCTGAGTCATTTTTCAGTGACTTTAATTGTTAATGTTTCCATGAGCAAAGTTGGTTGATTTAATGCATCAGAGTCACATTCCAGAAACATAATTGTTTGACATTAACTATGTGTCAGCATGTGAAAGGGCACTCAGCAGTCCGGTAGCTCACAACGTGACTCTGTTCAATCAAGCTCTAAAATCAAGGAAAAAACCTTGTAGTTATGTTATTTTGATATGATCTAACAAGGATAAATAATTCCAAGGACATAATTAAGGACTTGGCTTTAAAAAGGTTAAAAAGAGAGACTCCTATGAGGGACTTTAGTGTTGACAAGTAGAAAAACAAAGGGTCTCCATTAAGGAATTGATATAGATACAGCACAAGTTCCTTCAATATTTTCACAATAGGCAAAACTGAATTTTTATTATAAATTTTTTTTTAGTTGGTCAGAAGTATAAGAAACCAAGTAAAATAGTCAAAAATTATAAATTAGGGTCCTTTTTAGAATCCATCCGCCCTACTTTCCTCTACTTTTTACACAACTTCGGAGTATAAGTTATCATTTTAAAGATGTGATTTAACATAATGGGCTCTAGAAACAAGCTGAAAAAAGCATAACTTGGCTAACTTAATTTTCAGCAACTATTAAAAATGGATTAATGTTCTTGCCTTCTTCATTTGATTTTAATATGCTTAAAAACCACAGATTAAGAAGGTTCAGGTGACCTAACCTTATAAGTTCTCTGTTCCTTAAAATCAGTTTAGCCAATCTTTGTCCTGTATTCCAGAAAGTAACGTCTTGTGAATGATGGATTCTTTATTCTTTGAAGACGAGAACTGTAATTCTCTGTTTATTAAGCACAATATCTTCCAAACTATGAATATGACAAAATAGATCAAACTAGACAGAGATAGGTTAAATATAACCATCAAAATAACTGGAGGTAACCAATATCTATTTCCTTGTAATAATTTTGCTAATTCGCCAATTCAAAATGATCAGTGAAGTAAAAATAAAACAAGCTTTTTTTACATAACAACAGTTACACCAAGAAATACTGATACCCATGTCTTATGAAATGGCGACGGTGCAGATCCTGAGGGCAGCATTACAATTAAAAA
>NW_011888819.1:444432-454223 GCF_000151845.1 Pteropus vampyrus
AAAAAGATCAATTTGTCTCTCTGCAGGTAGCAGTTAAGAGAATAAGCAAATGAATAAACTCTTAGTAGGATATTTATCAGTCATTCAAACTTTATGGGTTTCACCTAGTGACATCACAGTATTCTGTAATAAATTTGATGATTCTACTTAGTTAAACTAAATTCATATATTCATTTTTATAACCTATTTTAATTCTAATATTTTTAGGTTTTCTTTCTTTTGAAGTCATCTTTCTATGTTATGATTTGAAAAATGAATTATTGTTCTGAATAAGAACTAAGGTGAGGAATAAAACATACATTAATGATTTGTTACCTAACATAATAAAGCTAGTATGAAAATAACTCTTTTTAATGTGACTTAAAAATAAGTGACTTAATTATTATTAAGGAAAAGCTTAATAATAATTAGAGTAGGCATCACTACTTAATTACAGGAAAAATGAAAGATATTATAGTACACGGAAAGAGAATATGAACATTTCACAATTGTTATACTTTCTTTGAAGCTATTTTCTGAACAAATATTTAGTAATGATCTTAAAAAATGTCCCTTCAGGACTAAGATGTCTCCCTTCTGCCTGTGTACATTTACATTTATTACTATTATTATTATTTTGCATTAGTTGCAACAAGATAGAGTGTAATCCTTGGTACAAATTCTGTATATATTAACAAAACACGTAGAGATAAACACGTAGTCTCAAATTTTAAAAATTAACTTGTTATTTTTTAAGGCAGTTAGTTTCAGTGCTTATCTTTGTAGTTAAGGGAACTTTGATAAATTGAGCTTAATTAGCACACAGAAAAGAAACATTAACGTTCTCAAAGAGAAGGTAATCATCTGTCAAAATTCCTTTATGGCAACATCACCTTTGCCCTCATTAGAGAGAGTCCTTAAGTACTGACAGTCTGTGCAAAGTGTTTACACGTGAGGCTATTCGACCCCTGCAATCTACAAAAGATATACATAAAATGTGTATTTTATTCTCACGTTATGAACTTTCATAACCAAGTATATTTTTTAAGCACACATATACAAGGCATTGTACAAAATGATATACTAAATACAACCATCAGATACTGTTTTGATTGAACAAAGTGATGCTGAGTGACTGATAAATACAGGCATATCTCATTTCATTGTACTGCAAAGATTTTGCATTTTTTAAAAAATTGAAGGTTCATGGTAATCCTGTGCCACATCTATATACAGACTTAGGTGATGCTTAGCATTTTTTAGCCATAAAGTATTTTTTAATTAAGGTATGTACATTGCTTTTTTAGACATAAAGCTATTGTACACATAATAGGCTACAGTGCATATAACTTTTATATGCACTGGGAAACTCAAAAACTTTGTGTGACTCTCTTTATTGGGATGGTCTGGAACTGAACCCATAACATCTCCGAGGTATGCCTGTAGAGGTTTGGCCCTGAACTTGTATTTTAATTACCATAGATTTGAAGTTCACTTCTATTGAACAGACACACAAAAAAATGACTCTCTGAGTTAAGAATCAAAAGACTACATTTGAAATCACCTCTTTCTGGTAAATTAGGCAGTCTACTTAAACTTAGTATCAGTTGTCTCACCTTTTAAGTGATAATTATATAATGTATCTCAATATAGACGTGAAAATTACCTGAACAAAAATGTTTTAAAAATTATTTGCCATACATTAGGGAATTAATAATTTAATTATTTTGTTTTTGGCAGAGGCAGTATCATGGCATAGAAAGAACAAAGAGTATCTATCTATTAAGGTCAGGAGTGGGTCATGTGATCAGAAAACCTTATTTCTGTAGGTCATGTAACTACCTTATTATTTGGTCAATAAGAGTTTTTCTAAAAATTAAAAGTATGGTCAGCCTCAAAACAAATATAGTCATCTTCATTTATATAAACACACAGTGGCCTCATCTACTCGCATCTCCTCTCATCTACTATTGTTTATTATTGATCAAGCTAGAGCTATCACTCATCTATACTTTGGGGCGGGTCCATTCAGCCTGGGTGTAGATCAGTTCAGCTGAGAGGTACAGAGAATCTCTGACAGGGATTCTCATTTTCCATACCCGGAGTTTCATGTAAGTCAAAGTATTTTCATGCAGCTACTTGGAGTGCAAACATTCTTAAGTTTCAGAATATTTTGTACTTCATTTACATATCTCAACTATTCTATGGTGCTTTGTCTTCTTGTTGGCTAAAATTGGCTTTCTGCTCAGTTTCTTAAAAAATATAGTGACACGGATGCTTCATAATTCAGACATGCTCTTAGGTGTGCATGCATTAGAGACAGTGAATCTTTTCTGAAGTTGGGGCTTTTGAGAAACTGTGGAACAAAATTATTGTGCAGTTTCTCAAAAGCCATGCCTCCATTCAGCTTCTGGTGGTTCAGCAGTGGGAAATGAATGAAGTCTCCATTTGCCATCTGTTTTATCTAGTTTGGGTTCTGAAAATTTGAACTTCATGAATAAATCAATAACGATAATTCTTTTTCTTTTCTAGTTTTAAGTGCTGTGTCTTCAGATTCTTACAAAATTAGCTAAAAAGGTAAAGCGTTTTGGAGACAGTGGTAGCATTACAAACTTGGATCTCAGAAAATACTTTAAGATAAAAAAAGATTCCTGAATTGAAAGAGCTACTTATAAAAACTCCCAAGCAATTTTTATGCCATGGCCCACTGACTTCATTAAAAGAAAAGCTCCATATTCTACTTCAAATGTCCCATTTTTCTTCTAAATCAGTGCTTCTCAGCTTCTCTAGTGATAGCCGCCCCCAAAACAAGGGCATGCCCTTGGAAGACCAATAGTGCATTCAGAGGCAAATCCTCAGTCCGGTCACAAATTCTCAGAAATCTCAAGCATTAATTTGTTTGAATTAATGCAATATTTTTTGTTCTCTATCATATCATATATATGTTGAAATATATCAGTATTTAAAATCAGCGGTTAAGTCACTTAATTTTATTTCTCCTAGAACACATGTATCCTGTCGCCTTCCTCCTCCCCAACTTCACTTCCAGCATACTACTGTGTGTGCTGCTGGCCATATGTGTAAGATCATTTTGAGAAGTAAAACCACGAATGTTTGATGTTGATGGCATAAACGTGAAGACTATTTTTCACATCAATTACTTCTTCCTTTTCATCAATGACCCTGATTTACAGAGTTCAGATCATAATCTCTCTTGACTAATGTGGTGGAAACAGGCCGATCAATCTTTTTTATGACCTGAATAAATATTTGGAATATTCTGTTTTTTTACAAACCTGTCATAAACTGATGGAAAATTACCTGATCATTTCCGTGTTTTAGACAAATATCTCAACTTTCTTCCTGCAGGTGGTTACTGCTCACTAGTTTGTAAGTACTAGTTAATAGTTTTTAAAATGTCTTAAGAGGTTATCACTTTCAGATTGAAACAGCAGGCATAATTTGACTAACAGACAAACCATGGGTTGGAAAAAATAGATTTAAGGTTAGAAGACTCAAGCTTTGACAATTATTAACTATGATTTTAGGCAAATTATATAGCATCTTTGAAATCGATTTCCCCATTTATAAGTTTTAGATGATACAACCTACCAGATCCACCTCAATAGATATTATGAGGATTAAATGGAATATTTACATTCTTTCCGAAGCCTAAAATATATTTATATAATATGACATCTATATAGCTATCTGTTAAGATGTGAAAGTGTGATTCAGAGTATTAGTCATTGATTAAGCAATAATGCCTCTGAATTATTTCTAAGTTATTGCTTCCTCTGGAAGAACAAAGTTGACCATAAAGGGGTGATTCTTGAGTTTAAATCCATGTGCACCACTTACAAGCTATGTAGCCTTAAGCAAGTTGTTTAAATTAGCTAGACTTCAGTTTCCTCATATGTAAATGGAGATAATAATGAAAAATACCATCTGGAGGCATGTGTATCAACTATGATAATGTACACAGTGACCTATCATAACTGACACATGGTATAATAATATATTGAGTATAAGTTCTTAATCAACAGTATCTGTCAGCAATGAACAGTGGTCATAGTAGTAACAGCAAAACGGCATCTATGTTTTTGATGAACAAATAACTTTTTCCCCCAAAGACCAAGTTTTAAAAAAATGCTACTGTTCATAAGTGTAATTAAATGCTATTCGCATAATCAAAGAAGAATGGGATTCCAGAGAAATAATTGACCCATAAGATTTAATAAGATATAGAAATATGGTGTCTAGGGTAGAGCGATGGAGCAACAAAACTGTACATTTCCAGCCTACATTTACAGCATTTTAGAGGGAAACAAACTTATATTATAGAAAGCGAATGAAGATAAGTCAACACACAAAGATGGTACTTGTAGCAAAGACATGGGCAAAGCTCAAGATCATGACAACACAGAGTCTCAATTCTTCCGCCCACTCCAGCCTGATGGTGGTTTACTGTACTCCTGTCTGCAATAAAAGTTGTATGTTGTTTATATGCTTATATAGATTATAGCTTTATAGAGGATCCCTGAAAGAACATGGAATCCTCCTTCGATTCCTCCTCCCTAAGAAACTGGCAAGAATCCACAGCAGGTGTAATTAAGCAAACCTTCCTTAGGCCAAGTTTCACAATGTTCTGTTTACTTAGTCACTTAGGAGTTTCTGCCACTATCCTTGAGATCTTTATTGCCAAATCTTGGTCTTGGGTTACATATTTGCTCAGATCTCTATTAATTGGGAGATGGAAGATGAAAAAGGATTCTCTTTTCTAATATCTCTTAAAAATTCTCACCTTGCCCAGGGAATGCTATATGACATTCTCAACCAGACCTACTGTTTCAACATTCTTTGCGGAAATCAATAGTTATCTGTCCCCCACTAGCGAGAAAGCGGCTGATATTGTTAAAGTCCTTTCACTGGGAAATTTCTTTTGCCCGTTTGGAAGTAAGAAGAACATCATTTTCCCATTTACACAGAGTGATAATTTAAATTTCACATTATTAACTATTTTCTTTAAAAAAAGTGAGTTGAATTTTAGTGTTAAATTACTCTATGTGGAATATTGTTTGAATTTCACTAGGGGCACAATCATATTTAAGATTGCACTCAAGAAGATGGCTGTGGGAAAAGTCATAGAGCCATGAGGGACCCTAAGGTGAGAGGCATGCCCCTCTGCATTATGTCCCTGTGTCATTCCTTACCCTTCCCACCGCCAGTGGTCTCACTTTCCAGTGAAAGGCAGTCACACACCATAAAAGCCATAAAGCCGGTTTCTATGGCATATAAATCTACTTTCAAGACCTATTGACTTTTACAAAAAAGTCTCCCTATCGGTTCAAGGGTAGAACATTGCTTTTGTTTTATGGGTTGTTTAATGTTACCAAAGGTAAATCTTGTCCCATATCTTTATTACTGTTATAGAATGCAAAAGGACTTGGGTTGCTTCAACATGACTGCTTTTGTCATTTGATATCTACTTTGACTCCCTTTAATCAAGTGACCAGAAATTGCCACTTTCTCTAAGAAACTTACTTTTTTTTCTTTTGGTGGACTTGTAGTAATTACTCTCTCTCTCTCTCTCTCTCTCTCTCTCTCTCTCTCTCTCTCTCTCTCTCTCTCTCTATATATATATATATATATATATATATATATATATATATATATATATATATATCTGTCACTAATCTATCTATCATCTATCTATTTCCTCTCATCTGTCTGTCTGTCTATCTATCTATCTATCTATCTATCTATCTATCTATCTATCTATCTATCTATCTTCTATCTATCTATCAAGCTACATTCATTTTATCTAGTCATTTATTAACAGACCGATTTCCTCTTTCGTATTTTGATTTCTTGACATATTGGTAAAAGTCATTCTCCCCTCCGCTTCATGTGGTGGGCATAGCTCATCTTTTCTGCCTCTGACTGCACTTAGCTCTTTTGTATATATTTAACTGACTGTTCATTCAGATCGGTGTGGTATTCTCAACTATGCTCCTTTATGATACTTTATTCCCAGCAAAACTACCAATTAATTTTGCAATGATCTTTAAAAACAAAACAAAATCAAAGCTATTACCAATGTTTAAATATCCACCAGGAATCAAGCACACTGTCTTGATTTTATGTGAGTAAGATGTGGGTCTCATTAATGGATCCTAATGAATTTGTCCACTAATAAGATATGAGCGTTATCAAGTTCGAAGTGGACCCACAGAAAGTTTAAGTTAGTCAACATTTCAAAACTGAATAGGAAATAAGCTCACAGCCCTTTTCAACACTAATATTGAAAACTAAGGGATCATTCTTTTATTATTATTATTATTCCAGTAACTCAACTCTTTCCTGTATTAGTCAGAATTCACAATTGAGACTTACCAATTCACTCTAGTTATAGTTTACAGAGGAGTAGTTATAAAGAGATAGCTAATAGAATTGCTAGGAAGAGTGAACAAATAGACTATAGCGAGACTTTAGAAGTGATTCTCAAAACCACGAAGCAAATCTGGGCCACCAAGGGAGGTGCTACTTCTGCTATAATGTGAAACTTAAAGTGTCTAGAAGCTCCTTTCCATGTTAACTAGTCACCATTGCAATTGCTGGCTCCAGAAACATATCTTTTTTGTCACTATCAATGCCAGTCAAATGGATATACTGCAACCAGTCACTCTCTTCTTATGTAACTCAGGACCCAAACAAGTTTCATGCAAGTTCATCTAATTTTTGGAGCCTAAGTATTGTTCAGAATAATCTGAAAAGCAGCATGTAAAATATAATTTTTTCACTCGTTAACCCCTTTAGTACAGGAAAGCATGCCGGAACAGGGCTGGAAGGTATTGGATAAACTCCATACCTGCCTTCTTCAGGTCCTTATGCCTCCCTGTTCTTCTCCCTCTACCTCTATCTCTCTTTCTCTCTCCTGTCTGTATTTATGTGATTTCTATTCTCAGAGTCTCTCATTTGCTCCTCATTGCTCAATGTTTGTATCTCTTTTATATTTTACTCTACCAACAAAGTTTTCCTTATTTTCTCTCCGATTCTGACCATAGTCTAAAATAGGAATATATTTTAGAGATTTTTTAACTCTTATTAATTTTAATTATTCCCTTCTTCAGCTGAAGACATAGTGAGTTGAATGTGTTATATTTATTAAGGAAACATTCCATTCGGATTGCTATTTTATGATGAACTGGTGTTGAAGACTGAGAATAGTGAAGTAGAGAGTATAAACTTTGGAAGAAGACTCAAATTAGTGTTTCAACTTCACCATATATTATTTTAATTGCAGCTGGCCTCAGTTCTTTAACCTGAAAAGTGGAGATAGTAATATCTGAGAGAGATGTCATAGGATTCGTACTATAATTTTTTTAAAGCTCCTGGCAATTCAAAGTGTTTGATTGTCATAAGTGCCGTAAGTTACTGATCTCCCACACCTCTCACCTCTACTCTATGGCTGACCCTTCGTATACCAAACATCTTTGATATTCAGCCTCATTTCCACATGGGCCATTCTTGGTTTATTTGTTTAAGTACCAGAGAGAAGACCATGACACCACAATTTTCATTTCATATCATTTAGAAACATTTGAGGCCACAATAGCAATAGAGTTTCTTAAGGAAATGTCTTGGACTCCAAGTGGACATCATTACTTTTCAGTAAGCAGTAGCCTTTTCCCTAGGATTTAGACTCGTAAGTTCTACACCCATATTATCAGTTACACATCAAGGTGTTATCCAAGGTGCATTTTCACAGAGGAGACATAAATTTGAATATTAATCAAATCATGCACTTTAATAATCTTATGTGTCTTTTTTTAAAAGAATAATAATAGTATACCTGGTATCTTAATGAGCTTGTAACCTAATACCTCGACACATGTTAAGTCTTTGTTTCAGAAATGAATATGTAAGCCTGCATTACTTTTCCAATATTGCTAAGAAAGTCAGGAATGAGTATATGAAACTCAACTTGTTGAGTCTCAAAGCCCTCTTTTATCTGTGAGTTCATATTGTCCTCTTGATGATCATCATGCCTGAATGGCCACTGTGGAATAAATCAGTCCTGTGAGAATAATTTTATTTTGAATATGTCAGATCTTAAACCTTGATACTATATATTGCAATCTTATCTCATGCAATTTTTTATAGGAGAAAAGTATTTTTTTTCTATTAGCTCTACTTCAAATTTGTCATGAGAATTTCAAATTCTTAATGTTTATACATTGATGACATTTATAAATAGTTCTTAAATCATTCCACTAGAGAGCTTACAAATTTGGGGAGAGGGGTTTGGTCTCTAGTAGAATGTTTTTTAAATCGGTGACTAATATCATCATCAGTTTTATACAGAAAGTACAACATACAGAACATAGCTGTATAGTGTGTATGTTCTTATGAGGCAAACACTTGCCCATATTGGAAATTTCTTGTACTTGGGGAAGAGCCTTTGTTTCTTCTGTTGATATACATTGAGAGCAATGTTACATTGTGCTCTTAGTTGAAATGCTTATGAAACCTGTATTGACTGAATTGAGAGTCGACATCTCCTATTGACGTAATTTGGATGATGGACAAAATTGTTTCCGATCAAGGCAGAAGCCCCAGCAACCCATTTGAACCAGATATACAATTAGTCAGATTTAATTAACCCCAAACTGTTCATTGGCTTTTTTTTTTCCGGGGAAAAGGAGATCTAGATGAATTTGTTGCCCTGATACATAATATCTGAGACAACGTTTTTAAAAAACCTCTGGATGATGAATCTGATTGAATTGCATTACTTATCGAACACATACTATTTTTCCTGTTCAACACTGGGCAGTCTGGATCGCTTTGGAATGTCTCTGCCATGGGGAGTTGTGCAGTACTAAAAGGAGCACAGTGAATAAGAAGCTGAGTAACAGAGCGTATCTCAACCTACCAGCCTAAACAACAAGTGACATTAGGTTCTATTTTCAAACAGAGGTAGAACCAGAGAAACAAGAGAATGCATATAAAACATTAGCAGAGGTAAATATAGTTTTGTTTTTTTTTTTTCTGACCAGCGATGGTATCAGAACAGAATTTCTATTACGGAAAAGCAGAAACCAGTTTTGCTATATCTACTTCCTTGTTCTCAGGGATCCTTAAGCAGTAAAAGATCAGCAGAGGGGTTCTCATTCACTCTTCTTTCCCCACCAGGCAAACCAGTGTCATTTGGGGAGGGAAAAAGCTTGATATCTTGTGTTTCATAAAGGAATTTGAGCACATATCAGCCAATCTTCTTTTCTAATATTTTAATAGTACTTCAAGTTCCCACAATTTCTTTGACTGGGAAAAGAATAATACAAGCACTCTGTAAACTATTAAGGTTGCCTTTTAAAATAAAGACTGATTTAGAAAGCAGGTTTGCATTTTACTCGGGAGCCTTTCAAATTACTCTAGGTAACTTACAAATATATAAATTGCTAAAAAGGTTAGATAGAAGGTTGACATTAAATAAGTCTAACTAACTACTTTCTCCTCTACTATGTGCAACATGCGGAACTGAGGTACCATGTTGGGGACAACTAATGCAAATCTTCAGGGTGAAAGATAATATTAGTGATTACAGTGTTTATTTGTCCACTTCCTTTATCCAAGGAGATCTAAGTCCTTTCACAGGGCCATTGATTCTCATAACATTACAAGGAAGCAGCCAGTGGGTTCTGATGTAGAAATTGAAACAGCGACAACTCAAGAAAGGAATTTTCTTGATGGCGGTTGATAACTGGAAGTTGGTCTTTATAAGTGGTTAGAGATTGGCAAAACTTGAA
>NW_011888819.1:454273-472990 GCF_000151845.1 Pteropus vampyrus
AAAAGCTTGATATCTTGTGTTTCATAAAGGAATTCGAGCACATATCAGCCAATCTTCTTTTCTAATATTTTAATAGTACTTCAAGTTCCCACAATTTCTTTGACTGGGAAAAGAATAATACAAGCACTCTGTAAACTATTAAGGTTGCCTTTTAAAATAAAGACTGATTTAGAAAGCAGGTTTGCATTTTACTCGGGAGCCTTTCAAATTACTCTAGGTAACTTACAAATATATAAATTGCTAAAAAGGTTAGATAGAAGGTTGACATTAAATAAGTCTAACTAACTACTTTCTCCTCTACTATGTGCAACATGCGGAACTGAGGTACCATGTTGGGGACAACTAATGCAAATCTTCAGGGTGAAAGATAATATTAGTGATTACAGTGTTTATTTGTCCACTTCCTTTATCCAAGGAGATCTAAGTCCTTTCACAGGGCCATTGATTCTCATAACATTACAAGGAAGCAGCCAGTGGGTTCTGATGTAGAAATTGAAACAGCGACAACTCAAGAAAGGAATTTTCTTGATGGCGGTTGATAACTGGAAGTTGGTCTTTATAAGTGGTTAGAGATTGGCAAAACTTGAACTAAATTTTCCCCACATGTTTTGTTCAGCAACCGCACTGTTGAAAACGTTAAAAATTGGAGAATTTCACTAAAAAATACCAGGTTTCTGACTTCTTGTTAAAAGTCAAAAGCTCTGGTAACACTAAGGTGCACTCCCCTGTGACAAACTGGATCTGGGAAGCTCTGGGTACATTGGAGGAGCATGCACTGTCCTCATCTGTCTTGCTTCATTCTTTTTACTCCCTTCCTGGTGCCTGTAGGCATTTGAGTTTGAGATACCATGTTATAAAGCCTATGATTTTACCATCAACTGAAAGGGTGATTCTAAATGCTCACAGGAACTGTCCTCCCCTAATGAGCTCATAAGCGACTTGAGGCAGGGACTGTGCCTCCTTCATGGTTTGGTCTTCAGTGCTTAGAACAGTGACTGTCCTTTAATCACTGAGTAATCAACAGTTGATGAATGAATGAAAGGATAAACAAAAGAAGGACTTAAAATGACAGTTGAGTCAACCTATTAATTACTGGGACTGTTCATGCCAGGAAACTTTCTCTCTAGATGAAAAATGAACATTGAGAGGTTTTCCAAAATTGAACTTTGTTGATTGGTTTTACATTTTCTGTAATGATCAGTGCCTGACACCAAAGGCTTATTATAATTGGGATTTCAAGCCAAGAGTCAAAGATGATAGAGTGTGGCCACGGCATGTAACAAATATGTAGATGACTAAAGTAGGGTAAGAATAAAGTTAGACAACGGTCTGTGAGAGCTTAGGGGAGTGGGTCAAAATCCACATGTGCTGCTGCCTTATGCTTCTACTCTATTCTCTTTAAGAATAAATCATCACTCACTGTAAGTTTATTCTGTTTTACTATGAGTAACTTTGGAAAGTCAGTTTTGCAATTTCTCTGTGAGGGGAATGTCTTTTGTGAAACTTGAACCACCAGGGAAACTTTTTTTAAGGGTCAAAATCTGCCAAAGGGGATTTTCCATCTTCAAATCTCAAGAGAACAAGAGCCATATTTGCATTTAGGTAGATGTTACAAACAAAAATTATACTTTATTTTTTGTAATACATGAACATAACTCACGTGCAGAATCCAACCAACATAGAGCCAACAAAGAAGAATCTGAAATTCATTTATGACCCCACCCATATACGTATATGCACATCTGCGTTACTATCTTCAAGAGAATCCCTATCCACAATTTCATATACCAAAAGCATATTTGGTATATGAAAAAAAATAATTTTTTCTGTTTTGCTAACTCTGAAAATTGTTGTTCAAAATAACATAAAATTTGAAACAAAATTTAATTGAAAGATAAGGGAAACGCACACAATGATAACCCATGCAAGTTTCTTATTATTTTCAAATAAAGTCACTGTTTCAAGTTTTACAGTTAAGTTAGTCTGTTCACTGGAAGCCAGATAAGTCTCCAAAGTAGCTCCCTGATAGAAATATCATTCACTCATTTGTAGTGGGAGTTCTCTCCCTTTCCTTTCTTACTTTGGAGTAAACCACAACAAGGCAAATTGATAAAGGTAGACTGATACAATTGAGATTGCTATTTAAGAAGCTTAATGTTCCTTGTAAATGAACCCCTCCTGGCAACACCATCATTAACTCATAAGAATTCCAATTTAAAGATGGTCAAAGAAAACTCAAGTTCCAAAAACATTAGAACAAATCCCAAACAACAGCAGGGGAATAAACTTTACTTTCCCAAAGAGAGAATGGATAATATACACATGCAAGTTCTTTCTAAAACTAAAAAATCTATGAGGGTATTCTTTTTTTTAATGAATTACCTAATCTTCTACATTGTAATTTTTTTTTCTAGTTTCATTAGTATATTTAGAGAATAATAATTACAAATAATAATTTCCCAGTATATTAAAATTATATATTAAATAAAAATGGTAGCCTAGATTCCTGGTCCACCAATATTTGTCATGATAATTTGAGGAGAATTAGACTAATAACAGTAAGCAGTTAAAAAAAATGAAGATTTGTGTATGAGAAGAAAGAAAAGAGGTAGAATAAATAAGAAAATGGAAGCCTATTTGGAGAGAATAGTTAAGAAACTTGAAGAAAGCTGAAGCAAAATACGTGGGTCCACTGGGACATTATTTTTACTTCTTAGAGGGTGTAGCTAAAAGTGCAGTAAAGGGCTGATAGAGACAAAGTTGAATATTATTTTAGATTCTTCTCTGCTTAGGTATTGATCTGAAAAAGACCAAAGAAGTTATGTGGTTTGCTTGTAGGGGAGATTAAGAAAGTTCTATATGCTTAGTTTTTTTTCCTTAAATTATGTCATTTATGTATTTATTAAATATTTCCTGAATTCTTACTATGAATCAGGTAATGTTCTAGTAATCGAACACACATTAGTGAAAAGACAGTCATTTTGCCCATAGCATATATATTCTATTGGGGAAAACAACAACAACAACAACAAATAAACAAAGAGATAAATAAGCAATAGGTAGTTTTCTTGGCTTCAGTGTCGTAGTTACCCAGGGTCACCAGATATTGAGAACTGGGTCATACAGATTTTAGCATTGTCTATGTGATGTTTCTATGTACCAGGCAACATGCAAGTACAAGGAAGAGTAGAACAGAGATGGCTCCTGCCTTTACGGAGCATTCGGCCCCCTTATCTGTAGAGTGAGGTGTGCACCAGATGATCACTGAGAACCATCCTGGGTCTGATATTTCATTCATCCTGCTGTTGTATACAAAGACCATGTACCCTTCCCTATGCTAGGCTCTTGATCTGGAGGGAAGCCTAACTGGGCAGGACCAATCAGTTTTATAACAAAAGAAAGAGATAAAATGCTGTTGAGAAGTTGAGAGACCAGAAAAAACTATGAGGCCAGCTGAAACTATGTCTGAGAGAGACTTCCAGAAGCCAGTCCAATAATCACACACAAGTCTCTACAACAGGCATAAAAAAGAAGATGTCAGGAACAAGGGTCAGAGAGAAGGGACGATAAGAACAAGAAATAGCAGGCTGAATGAACCGGGAAGTTGTCTAACTCCCAGGGACAGCTGACTTGCTTCTGCTGAATGTTTACAGGCTCCCATAGGTGCTTGTCATGGGTTGTTTGATTTTATTTCAAGGCCTTTAATGCCTTAGAGCTGTTTGTTTGTTTGTTTGTTTGTTTTAAATGGGGTAAAGATAGGCTGTTCTTCTCACCTGTCTGTACAGCTATTGTTTTTTCAAGGTGAAAAGAATGGTTTGGATTCTTGGTGCCCCACCTTATCATGAATTAGGGGATGGGCTTTTTTTTTTATTTTTAAACCATTTTGGGACAGACAAATTTGGCATTTGTAAAGCCATATCATCATGGACTGAAATTATTATTTTTTTAATGACTTGGTTTAATATGACAAAGTTAAATGATCCAGGAGTTCTTTCTTCCACTGCCCCCTCAGCGTTATGCTTATATAAAATCATAAAAAGTAGAGACTGTGACTTATATTTCTTGATCCTCAGAGTCTGTCATGCTGCCCTGTACATAGTGTACTTGCTGGATGGTTGGAAATGTTCAGAAGATAATTTATGAGGCATCGTTTTGAATATTTTACAAAAATTACAAAATCTCTATAAATATTTCAGATAATTTGTACAACTTCACATTTTCTTAAAATTCTTATCGAAAAGATATTAGTCCAGAATGTTGTAATACATTATAATATTTTCTGTGTTTTTTTTTGTTTTTTTGTTTGTTTTTTTTTTAAAATAACAGAGCCAAACATGCTATATGCACTGCTTGTTTCAATAAAATTCTTACCCAGTATGGTCTGAAGTTGATTTTAAGTAAGGCACTTAATGTCTAACCCTATTAAAATTTGCAAACACTGGTTGCCTAAGGCAGACAGAATCTTAATTTGAATTTTAAGTGAAAAGTTAATTGTTTTGTAAATTAATCAGTAACATGCCTTAGCTCTATTTGCCCGGTTAATTACTTTTCCCTGCCCTGTTAACTCCAACTTTACAAGAGAAAGTCATTTTTTATGCTCCCATATTCATTGTTTGCTCATAAGGATGTGTGCATATTTGTGTTTTGCCTGTATGTGGTCTTTTCACGCACACATTTTCATCTTATGATTGATTTCCCATATTGAAAAATGGCTTTTGTTGTAGGAAATAGAGACATCGTATTTCTTTTTTGTCCTGCTCAAAATACTCTTGAAAAGCCGTAAGGTGAGGAGCATTAGTTTAGAGAATGGCAAGATAAAGCTTTAAAGCGATGCATACAATGGGTTAGATTTAGAGCCAGGTCACAGCAGTGAGTTAACAGTTTGGCCTCAGAAGTGGAAGACTTGAGTTTCTACACTGGTCTTTCTGTTAGTTGTGAGGCTTTGGGCCAGTCGTTAAAATTTTATGTCTCAGTTTCCTTAATAAAATTGCTATTATAATAATAGTACCGTTCTAATAAAGTGATAGGGAGGATCAAGTCATAGAATCAATTAATTATATCACTTAATCTTAATTTTAATATAACTTTATTGAATAGTTTTTATGACTAACATAGTAATAGTGATATTTAAAAAATACACTACATTAAACATATGTAGTCATATTGAAGATATCATCCTACATGCTTTTTATTTTCCTTTGCATGATTAATCTGACTTAAACTTGATGTGAATTGCTGTGGTTTCAGAATTAAAAATAACGAAAAGTGCTCTTTTTTTGTCTTATTCCTTACCGGATGTTACCATTCCTAGTCCTGTTGAAAATCTCTACCTGGCCAGAAATTTGTCTCTGTTCTTAAGGAAGATGATGACTTTGTGTCTAAATTTTCTTATAGACCCTTTGTTCTCCTCCTCAAAGGTGCACATTACTCTTTACATTTCAGTAAAAAGGATTATTACATGAAATTAAGAGATTTTTAAAAATTTGTCCTTCAAGCAATTCCAAAAATAACCACATAGGATGTAGTTTGATACAACTTAAAAACGTTTTTATTTTGGCTTTTGGTCAAAGATGGAAAAATTGTTAGTGATAACTGAGAAGAACAATTCTAGTGGACTAATGAAGGTAACTGTCAGACCTCTGTTAGTCATTATGTCCTTGTAAAACATGAAGAGAAGTTTTTCTGTATTACAATAGGTGGAGGACACTGATACCTGAAGTCATTCACCATCATTGTACTGAATTTAATTCTTCTTTCAGCCAAACACATGTACAGTGATAGCTAGGTCATTAACTGGCATGACCTGGTCTGTAATTCACAACCTATCAAGATGGAGACAAGAATGGGAGATTGATAAGAAAGATGTGCCAATGTTGACATCAGACTGGCTGCCCTCTGAAACTCTAAATAAAGAATCATTGTGATGTGATTACCCCAGTAGAAACTTCTCTGAATAGAGTATTTATATAATATCTATTATCTATCTATCTATCTATCTATCTATCTATCTATCTATCTATCTATCTCTAATATCAGTGAATCGGATATTTGAAAAAAAGTCACACACAAATAAATTTTAACAGTGTGCTAGCAAGGAAAACAAAAATGTGCTGAAGCAAATTTTGTTCCTTCATTAACTTTGACCTTACGCGTCGGTATGAAACATTCTCTTTCCTTAATTTCCTTTGGGAAATAGGAGACAATACAGGAGAGAACATGAGTTTTAGGTATAAAATTGAGATCCATTTTTGTGGATCCAGCAAGTGATAGCTGTGTGGCCTTAGAAAAAGCATAGTCTCTACTGATTTTTATTTATTCAATTATAAAAGGAGGCTCCTAGGGATATTTTATATATAGGGTGTAATGCATGTAAGGAACATGTGGCATAAGGAATATTTAATACTCAGTAGCTATTTTGTTATTACTAGCAAATTCCAGCTCCTTTAAAAAAATGTCCCAGCTTATTAGAATTAATTTGGTTCGTGTCAATTTTGCCCATAGAAATTACGCATTAATTCAGTGAAAAATTTCCTACAGTATATAGCTTAATTTAAAAATGTTTCCCTAGTTTTTCCAATCCTTTAGTGGGAATATCAAATATATCACACTCAATAAAGCACGTGGACCTATCTCCCAAAATATGTCAGAATTCACCATAACTCAAATTTTAATTGTTAAAAATGCAATACAAAGTAGAAAAATTAAAGCATTTCAATAAACATTATTTCCATTGTCTATACTGTCTATTTTTTTTAACTTATGTTCACCTTTTTTTTTTTTGATTCTAGACAAAAATGAACTCTTGAAACAATAAGAATAGACCTTTCAGAATTATGTGAATTTAATTGCTGGGATTTGTTAGTAGCTAAATGCTATGGATTGCATGTTCGCGTCTTCCCCAAATTCATATGTTGAGACCCTACCCCTCAGGGTGGTGATATTTGGAGGTGGGACCTTTGGGAGGTGATTACGTTTAGATAAGGTCATGTGAGGGGAGCCTTCCTAACGGCATTAGTGTCCTTATAAGAAGAAAGAGAATAGAGCTCTCTCACTCTCTGCCCTGTGAGGGCATAGCAAGAAGAAGGCCATCTGTAAATAAGGATTCTCACCAGAACTCCATCTGGCTCCCTGATCTCAGACTTCTCAGCCTCCAAAACTGTGAAAAATTAATTTCTTTTGTTTAAGCCACTCAGTCTGTTGCGTTTCATTAAAGCTGACGAAGATGCTAGACAATTACTACACAGGAAAGAGTTCATTTTTAAGCAGAGCAACTGAATACAAACCATAGTGAGATGGCAAATATAGAGGACTACTAATGGGTCCAGAACTCTGAGAACAGAGGACAGAAATAGCTAGTCATCATGAAGGACGAATAGGATAATAGTTCAAGAACGTGTAGCAATGCACGGTATTATTTTGGGAACAACAAACAAAGAGATCTATTGATATGTTCACTTGTTTTCTCAGGACAAGGTAGTCAGCCAAGTACAGTTAATTAACAGTGGAAAATAATTAAAAATAAATACAGGTTGAAACTGTCAACACAACAGAAAAAAATACGAAAACAAATCCAGAAAACAATAGAAACTAGCAACTGCTTGACTGGCAGAAGCAAAGATTATTTCAAGCAGTGATAAGAATTAATAGGAGCTCCAAACTAAGGAGTTGGTTAAGGATTAATTGCTATAAGAATAAGAATGACAAAAACCAGGGCAGTCTGACACTGATATTGTGTGTTATCATTTATAAAGAGAAAGCATTTGCATGCATTATGTAGTTATCAGGACTGCATTTAATTTAGTAAATTTATTAAATTATGCTTCTGATGATGTTGACAAAAGGGAGATCTCCAGAGAGAGAACACAATGGGTCAACATGACTAATGCTTTTCTTTCTTGGGTTCTTGGATTCTCCCATAGAAATGGATATACAAATTATAGACTAATCTGTGTAGGTTGCTCTGTAGTTTTGAATTAAAGAACAGTAAAAATGGTATCAATCTGAAATTCTTTAAACATTACTGCTATCTGAATTTTAAAGTCAAGTTAAACATTTCGATATTACAGAAAAGTAGATAAACAGTTAACTTGACTTTTTAATCTCTAAATTTAGGCTTCTCTGTTCCTAGTAAGTTTAGTATTACCATTTCCCTCATCTTTCTAATTTTCTGTGAACTTCAGAGCACAATTATTTCAAATAATTATGGGGTTAACTGGATCACTGTGTAATAAGAAACTTACCTGGATGCTCTGAGTTAGTTCCTATAATAGCAGTTAGCTCTACAATTATTTATTGTGAATTTAAAGTTGGTTTCTCGTTCTGATCCTAATCTTTTGGCTGGGCAATTTCAGTAGGGAAGTACTAATATTTTTGAAATGAGGAAAATATTTTTGTGTGAAATAAGGTCATGGTACAGCTCAGAGCTTTAGGAAAGTTTAGTGGTGGAAAAAGCCAACAGATAAATCACTGCATACCTGGGAGGCAGCTCCCATAAAGACTCAGACTCTCAAATACTGATATATCCATTTGTCTCAAGTTTTCTAATTTTTATCTGTATATTCAGCAATTTTAAACAGAGCTCCTAAAAAATATGTCACCCACAAATATGGAAAAGAAATTTTGATTTGATTACCTACAGAGATTTTCTTTATATTTGTCATCATCTCAATCAGTTTTGCCATTTCTTTTTCATTTTTAATTGTCATCCTCTATCCCCAGATTGACAATTAAAGATTTTTTTAAAAATCTGCTGATTTGATTTCAACTCTCCTTGGTGGATTGGAGATGATTTTTCTAAAATTAACCTGTTTCCTTCTTCACCACAAATCTGTAACTGATATAAGCCTGAAGGAGAAAGTGCTAGATATTTTCTGTCAGCATAAGGGACACATTGTAGGTTAATCCTTAACAGGTCAACAAATGAAGAAATTAATGTAAATATCAAGCTTTAATTTTTTCTTTACGTCCAACATGTCTAGTTTAAGAAAATCAAATGTTAACAACTTGGGCTACTATACATTTCTTCCTCTTTTTTTTTGGAGACAGTTGATTTTGGCAACTCTCTCTTCCCCTCCCTACCATGTATCATTTTTGTTTTTATAATCTCTAAAAAACACTTAGAGTTTTTGAGCCATTAAACTTTCAAAGTTTAATAAATGAACAGGAAACACTTTCTCCCATACTCAGATTTAAGGTGGAACAAGGAAGCAGAAAAGAAGTAAAATTTTAAAGAAATAACAATTTTTATGATGTAAAGTTGGAAGGAATTAAAGAACAGCTTGAAGGTTGGAAAGACAGGTCAGAGGGCTCAAAGAGATATTCAGAAGACAATTGCTAGCGGAATTTTCTCATATCGACATGACTATTTTAGTAACACTGGTCATCATCTTAATTTTGAGAAGGAACAGTTCAAGTTGTGTTACATTGAGGGGCTTCTGATTTTTTTTCGCAAATTTGGTATTAAAGACAAGTTTAGTTAACACCTAATATAGTTTAGTTCAATGATTATAGTGACCTTGTCCTATAAAATTTCTATTTAGAAACATCAGCCATTTGTATAGACCCAGCACTCTTTTATCACTGTAGGTTTCTAGTTACTTCAGTCTAAGAAGACAGAGCAGCATAATAAGCCAGCTATCTGTAAATCACTTCATCATTTAATTGCTATCATGAGTGCTTGCTACATAAGATCATATAGATTTTTTTTGTTTTTATAAATTTTTTCTTATAAATCAAGATTTAAATTTTGATAGTTTTTTTCTCATACAATTTTTTTTTTTTTTTTGGTAAATCAAGGTTCAAATACCAAAGGTAGTTTTCCTGACTCAGAAGAAAACAATATGTGTTTGGTGCCATAAAAGGCAACCTTGTGCATTTAATTACTTTAGCTTTATTTTGTCCTTTGGCTTGGTCTGTTCCCTGATTTCAACCTAGCAGAGCCTGCTTTGAAGTTGTAGACAAATTAAATAAACCACTTGGATCCCATGTGTCCTAAAGAATGTGGTTCCCCAGGTATGAGGAATCTATCAATCCCCTACTCTCTTTTCACTTTGGCATTTTGACAAGTCCTAGCAAATTTCTTAGGCAGGTATTTTATTTTATACTTTGGTCACAGCAGCTCTTACTCAGAGTTTCAGAATTTCCTGTACAAGGCGTACCTTTTCATATAACAAGGGATTGGTGCATTTCTTGATGATTGTGTAAACATTCATAATTATGGCTACAGGTAAACGTACTGCTGTCTTGGAAAACTGAGAAGTACAAAGAATGTTTATGTGCAGGTCCAGCCGTTCCAAGTATCTCTCACAGGTTTAGACACACCTGAGTTACCATCCCCCTCTCATTGGCGAAGAAAGTTGCCCTACCTGATTTGTAAGTTTACCTGTCATTGGGGGGGCGGGGGTGCTCAGTCAGCCAATACAGGATTTAATCTAGCCAGAAGTAAGCGAAGCAGCTCTTATTTGAAAAACCACTGGGTTCTGAGTTCATTACTACAGGAAAACTGTTCTCTGCTGTGTCACAGCCCTACTGGCTCAGGAGTCTGGTTGGATAAAGCCCATCCTGGAGGATAATGGCTACCTCCGCTTTGCAGTATGCTGGACTGGCGCTTGGTGGTGTTGGCATGGTGGGCACGGTGGCTGTCACCATCATGCCTCAGTGGAGAGTGTCTGCCTTCATTGGAAGCAACATTGTGGTTTTTGAAAATATCTGGGAAGGACTGTGGATGGATTGTGTAAGGCAAGCTAACATCAGAATGCAGTGCAAAATCTATGATTCTTTGCTGGCTCTCCCTCCGGCTCTACAGGCATCCAGAGGACTGATGTGTGCTGCTTCCGTGCTGTCCTTCCTCACTTTCATGACAGCAGTCCTTGGCATGAAGTGTACCAAGTGCACTGGGGACAACGACAAGCTGAAGGGTCATATCCTGCTAACGGCTGGAATCATGTTCATTATCACAGGCCTTGTGGTACTCATCCCTGTGAGCTGGGTTGCCAATTCTATTATCAGAGACTTCTACAACCCAAGAGTGGGAAATGGCCAAAAACATGAGCTCGGAGAGGCCCTCTACATAGGCTGGACCACAGCGCTGGTGCTGATAGCTGCAGGGGCAATATTCTGTTGTGTTTCTTGTGTCAGCAAAACGAACAGTAGCTACAGATACTCCATACCTTCCCATCGCACAACCCCGAGGAGCTATCACGTGGAAAAGAAGTCACCAAGTGTATACTCCAAAAGTCAGTATGTGTAGTTGTGCATGTTTCGACTTTACCTATAAAGCCATGTAAATGACTAAAACGTGCACTATTTTCTAAAAACGGAATCCAGAAGACCATTGATTTGCCATTCTTAACTGTCGAACTTTAATTACTGAAACTGTGCATCAGCTGTTTATGATTCTATAAGCTATTTCAGCAGAATGAGATACACAGTGCTTTGATGGTTTTAGGAAGTACAGTCAGTTTTCTAAAATGGCTCATGTATTTTTTTCCTTTTATCGGTTACTTCAAAATGACATTGTTAAATACTATTATTTTGCAATTGTGATTTCTCTGTGACACAGCATTCTGTATGTAGATGAGAGTGACATTGATATCCCACATAAATAGAGACAGGCTTATATGGTTCTATTTTAAATGAAATACTGATCCATTACACTGGATAAATAGAATTCAACTATCGCTTTTCAGGGAACTCGGGGATAAGATTGAAGACGGTTAATATTAATTGTTTAAAAATAGCTTAGCAATTAATGCACTTGATTTATGATGAAGGTCAAAAAGAAGGCTTTAATCAGCTGTATAAAGGAAACTAAATGGCTTTTTGATATCCCATTTTCCTAACTCCTCTGTACTCTTTCCCCAGAGGTCTGTTTTTTTTCTTGTATATTAAATTAACATCTTCTAAGAGGCAGATATTTTGTCAAGGGACTTTGAATTTAAACTGCTTTCCAGAGCTATACTAAGAAGAAAGATAAAACTGTAATCTAAGAAACATTAAAGACTTCAGGAAAGATTTTTTTTTTTCTTAAACTTTTGTGGTTGAAGAAGAATGCATTTTGACAAGAAATTATATCTATATGTGAATATTTTAATAACTAGTTGAATAAAGACTTTGGGCTTTTATCAGTATAAAGAATGGGACAGAAAAATAATATGTCTTGGTTTTTATATGCCCTCCAAAAATAAAAACAAATTATTTTTTTGTGAACTCCCTCTTACCTTATATATGGGTTCTTAAGTCAAAATTGTCGTTTCAGTTGTCAAGATAAATATTTTTATTTAATCCATTTTTGTTCACTTTTACTAAGGTATAAAAATACTATGTCTTTGTGTTTCCCCCAAATTTGATGCAATTGATCATCCAATTGGAAGTTCGTATCTATATTTTTTAGCTTAAGTGACTACGTATGTTATCTGCTTTATGTCCTTTGTGTTAATAAATTTTCCTTTTATATTAATGTGATTTTCTTTCACTATTTTCCTTTTTTTCTGTTTCAATAACTTGTAAAGAGCTTTCGAAAACCTTATATTTTAGGATCTGTAATTTGAAAAAGAATATCAAGCTCACATTTGAAAGCTAAAGGTAGATTCGGCATTAATTTTTTGAGAACATAAAATACTATAGATCACTTAATGATAATATGTCTTGTAATCATTAAATTCATATTAATATTTGATGTGCATAATCTATTTGTAATTTATTAAGATAGTACTCTAGGTCTCAACAAATCTACATACTATAAATATTATGTATGTAACAGCCATATTTGTAAAAACTTTCTATCACTAAATACCTTTCTACATCTGAGAAGTAGTATTAATTAATAATAGTAGTTAATGTTCGGGGAGCATATATTACATGCTAGGACCTCTATTACTTTATATGAATTATATCATTAAATCTTTCATGAGACTGATATGATTAGTTAGATTCACAGATGAAGGCACCTCAGAACAGTTCATTGATTATCCAATAGAGTCAGGAGAAAAAATAAAGACTGACTTCATAGTTTCTGTTCTTTCTCTTCGGAAAAAATATATTTTTCTTGAACGGTGTGTAGTTTATAAACTGATCTTTGTATGTGAAAATGACATGCTTAGCTACTGTTAATTGCATACATTTTAGTGTTTTTTTTTCTTCTGGGATTGGTGATTTTTCGATAATTAAGTGCTATTTTGACCTAGGCAATTTTGCCCTCTAGGTCAAGACATTCATGAAAACAGGAAAAAAAAAAAAGAGAACTAACTGAGCACCTTGGAAAAGCAAACCCAGTATTATAAGTACTGCTCTCTTTAATCAAACGAAAAAAAAAAAAAAAACCTAGAAAGCTATCCTGACTGCACCAAACCCAATTTATTATTTCCCTCTTTTTCCCCACTTAAAACAGAATTATAATACTGCTAGTTTTCCTTATGACATCAACTCTTAAGTATCTCTGAACTCTTTCTCCAGCTTCTACTCTAAACTGTCATCTCATCTCTTTCCTCTGCCTTCTAGACTTGTGTCACTGCCTGTAGAACTTTCTCCCTCCAGGTATCCTCCCTGTTCCCTTCTCAGTTTTTTAAAAAAAGCAAGTCAGGCCCATAACTCCCTGCCTGTATTTCTTGTAGGGATGCTCCTTTGCTTGCAAGGTAAGTCCAAATGCCTTATCAGATAACTGATAGGAAGGGGAACCTATCTTAAAATCATCACAGCTATTGCTATCACACAGTAACATCAGAGTGTAACCAGTATAACGACTATAAAGTTGATGTCTAGAAAATAGAATAATTCACGTCCCAAAGATTTTCTTTAAAATCCTCAAAGGCATGCACTGGAATTAAGAAATGGTTTGACTGGTGACAAATTATGTACAAGAGGACATTTAATAATGCACCTTTATAATGTAGTTTTATGGAAAGACAATGTCATGTGATAGAAACCACACTGGGAGGCAGAAGACATGGTTTGTTACTCTCACCTTATAGCTAGTCTTTTCATCTTTCATGCTGTGCTACCTGCTGCCCCCACCATGAGCCCCTTCTGCTGATTCCGTATCCAGAATGACTCCCTCATATCGTAAGAACTGTTATTAAGCTATATAATGCTGAGTGCTAAGGACACAGAGTTTTGTTTTCAAGGAATTTATAGTCTAACAGGAAGAGAGAAGAGTGAGAAATGTAGCCTTTACTACATGTCTACTGTGTGCTTGATGCTTTTCTTTAAGTCATAAATCCTCTAAGAATACTACAAATTACATATGAAATCATGAGAACACTGAGTCTCAAAGAGGAGATATTGATATAGATAATCAATCTCCCTTATATTTTAACCTCAAAGAGGTTAAATATATGTATATATCTCCCCTAAATCAAGAATCTGAGATCTTCCTGCTGCCAATATTGGCCAAAGGTATCCTTCCTAGAGTTTATTTTCTGAACAGCAAATGGCATAGCACTACCCCTTCTCCAAGGTTTCCCTGTGACTCACTGGTCACAGCATTCTTTCCCTGTCAAGGCTGCCCTTTAAATCTATTCTTCCTCCCAACCTCTCCATAATTTTCTGCTTTTTAGTTCCTGACATTCATTACCACTTTGTGTGGAATACGTTGTACGTTTTCAGACTCCTGTCATAGGCCTTCAATTTTAAATTCACCAGCTCCTTCTTTGCCCTGAGAAGGCTTCCCAGAACTGCCTAAATAGAATACCTACAACTCTCTCTTCCCAACCTTGACTTCAGTACACTGTCAGGCAGAGCAACAGCTGGGACCCAGCCAAAAGGCAGAGTCTGGAGGCCAGCAGGCTTAGTGCAAAGTTTCAGGTTCTGCTTGATTCCAAGAGTAATGAGAAGCAAGGGATTCTTGGATCAAAGGCCCGAGGCCAGGCCTGAAGCTTTGTGCTGGGGTTGGAGGTGTGGGTCTTATCTGCTTTATAAGTAGTTCTGGAAGGAGGGAGACATTTGTACACCTGTGCTGTCTTATGGGGATAATCTCAGGGCCGGAAAAACTGGGAATTTGCAGAGGCTTGGGTTCCTCTTTAATCTGGAGCCTGGGAGAGCTATAACTGAGAGCTGGGAGCACAGAGATTACTTCCCAGGCCCCCAGTAGAGTGATAGAAACTTGCAGATCCCTAGATTGCCAGCCAACAGAGAGAATTCTCGCCACACTAGGGTTAGCTGTTACCAATGACAATAACTTAACTTCCACAAGAAAAGAGATCCTAGAATCATGTAAGGGAACACCAGTGGGACTCGACAGCCAGGAACAGGAAGTGCAAGCTCAACACCATAACTGGCAGGCAACTTTTGAAGAAATGGATCTCCTGGGAAAGAGAGAGGACGTCTTACACAAACAAGTGTCTGTAAGAGCCAGAAGTAGATCGAATGATAGATTAAAAAGCTTCTTGTAACTAAAACGACATGATTTTCACATTTTAAAAGTCTACAGGAACTGCGAGTTGAGGGAGGTCACTGCTGAGGTAAAATGAGATGTTTGGAAGATCTAGGGGAAGAAAAGTTCCGAACATAGAGTAAACAGAAAAAGATGTAGTTTGTGAGGAAAAATATAAAGGGTTTGGAGAATAAATTTGAGGACCTTAGAAGGATTTTAAAACAAAGATGAAAGCAAGAGCAATTACTTTAAAAAAATGATGCTAAAAAAATACTCAAACTTGAAGGAAAAAGAGCTCACTGAGGTCCTGGAAAACTTTTTTTTTTTTAAGTTTATACTTAAATTTTTAAATTCCACATGCAAAGAAAAAGAAAGTACCCAAGCTTCCACCAATCATAACAAATTACTTAACAACAAGAACAAAAAATTATATATTTTAACCATAAATCTAGAAGCTAGAAGATGGTGGATTCATAAGTAAAGACAGTGAAAAAGCAAAGTCCCTAATTCAATAAATCTATTCTTCCTCCAAATTGCATTTCTCTTTCATGAGAAAGAAAGGTATTTTGTGGCTGGCCCAGGATCTAGCCACTCTGTCACTCATATAGCTGATCCAGAGGAAATAAAGCTGTGGGTTACTAACGAGAATGCAGGACTGGGGACATGGACAGGAGAGGAACCTCGAGTAGCCACGACTCTCGAAATAAACAGAAGAGATTGGTTGGACCACAGTTTGGAGGGGAGATTGGAGAGTTCAGGCTGCCATATTCTGGAACTCTTCGCAACATCACGCTGCAGGAAACTACTATGAACATGTCAAAGTTTAACCTCAAGTTCAGAACTACTGCCTACCCAGTTTTACAGGTGAGTTTGACATTGTCAACATGGAAAATAAAACAAAACAACAAACTCTTAACAGTCTAGACTCTTTTTCCTTCTGATATTGTGCCGCAGGCTTCACAGTACTCATATTTGACTTTGTCAGATACCATGTCATTTCTTTGCCATCCAGGAATTCTCTCTTCCAGACCTTGATCATATACAATGCCCTCATCATCCTCTATGACGCTGCTTATCCTGGGTCCTTCTGGCTGCACTTGCTCACCTCCCCTGTGCTGGATTGAGTTCAGCGTCAGCCCAGTCGTACACCAATTGTCAGCAGACTCCACCTCTCCATTCTTCGGAGCAAATTCAGTTTTTGTTAGACTAAAAGCTCTGTGAGCTCCCTCCTTGTCTCACAAATCACCCTGGATTGTAAATACTCTCTCTGTCCCATATTGTTCAACCTGCTGTCTGCCTCTTTTCTGTGACTCCTCTTCAAATACCAGTAAATACATATGCAATTATTGGAAATAAAAACAACCTTTTATAAAAAGACAAAAAATTAGAATTGAGCATTTTTCTGAATCAGGAAAAAGTTTATACAATCTTTCTTACAAATGGGTTAAAAAAAACTGGCTTTTCCTGTTTTACTGTTATTTCTTTTTAAAGGATAGAATAAACTTTATTAACATAGACAGCAAAACAAAACAAAATAAACAAAAAATAGTCTATCCATATACCCGGCCTTTTCTTGGTTTTTATTCTAATACCCCATCCTCTTTAATCACTAGCCTCTAAAATCATTAGCTTTGTTGCCTGGGGTCCTCTCTTTGGTTACTTCTGCATTTTGTAATTGATGCACAAGAGGGGTGGTGAGAAGGAAGGAAATCTATTGTTGAAGATATTTGTTTTTTTCTGCCATCTGCGCAACCTAGTAACAATGTACTTGTGTAAGCATCATAAATCAATAATCTTCCTCCCTCGAACCGACTTTCCTAGACTTTTTGATTTTATTTTTTTCAAGTAGAGATATGGGTAGATATCTTTTCATAGTTATGTGAAGATCATCTTTGAAGGATCTAAATTATAGAAATGCTTTGGAAATTAAACTGTCTTTCAGTTTTAAAGCTGAGAAAACCTCTGAGAAAAATGAAGTCCACTTTTATAGCTCAAATCTCAATATGATACTTTTACTTTTATCAAAAGAAGAATAAAGAGAGAAGAAAAGATTCTGCATTGGGACCTGTTTCTGGGTATTTCTTGTTGTGTAATAAACTATCCCAAAACTTAGTGACTTAAAACAACAACCGTGTTCCATGTCATAATTTTGTGGGTTAGGAAATCAGGTTCCGGTGGCTTGTGGCACTGAGCAGCTAGTAGCTGGGGTCTAGGGTCAGCAAGTTTCTCTCCCTGTCTGGTACTTGGCAATGATGTCTGAATGTCTGGGTTCAGATGGGCCCCTCTTAATGTATATGTGGTCTTAGGACTTCTTCACCATGTTTTTCTAGACTAGATGTCTTTCTAGCAATCTAGTCAGACATCTAGCATGGTGGCTCAGGGCTCTGAAGATCCAAGGGGAAAAAAACACCAATGCTTTTAGAAATCCTGGTTTCCCTTCTATCATTTGCAATTGACCAAAGCTATCCCAGGGTCAAGGAATGGGAAAATAAACTCTACTTTGTGATGGGAGAAGCATCAATTAACCTAAAGCCACATTTAATCACCTCTAGGCCCTGCGAATGGAAATCGCCAATAGAGTCATTTGTGTCAGGGGAACTAAAAGAAGTGAGAGGCCATAAAAAAGTCTGCCTCGTACACAGCCCACCATAAACTTTTGAACTTTTAAGTCAACTATGTGACCACATCTTTGACTTTACTTCCTCCTTACCATAGCAACCAGATCATTTGTATTCTTTACTTTGAAAGAAGCCAATACATTTCACCAGCCAGTATCCTTCATTTGCATAGGGGACCTAAATGTAAACCACCCTTGTGGTTTTGCTTCTATCTACTCTGCCCTTTTCTGCTATGTTTGGAGTACAGTTTTGGTTTGAACACGAATCTGTGCCTCCAGGATTGTAATGCCTTCTTTGCTCAAATAAATGACTTTTATTCTTCACTACAGCCTTTTTTTTTTTTTGATTAACAGCTCAAAGTGGGCGTTTCAAGAACTTAAAGATAAATTTTTCTTTTGAATGATTTTACAAAACAAAAGCATAGATTTAAAGGTGGTTTTAATTTTTTTTTTTAAAAAAGAGAACACGTGTTTTCTATTAAATAAAAGCAGGGCAAGGAAAAATACAAATTTATATAAGCAGCTTAATTTTCCCTGATGAAAATAAGGGAAGAGATTTCCCTCCCTTGCTATTTTTTAGAGCATTTGCTTTCGAAAACTTGTAATCCAAAGTGCTTTTTCTTCTCTTTGGAGCATATATAAATTCTTTAAAAAACTAGATAAGATTTTGTCAGCTTTATGACCTAGGAATGACTTCTCTTTTTCTAGGACCTGAGAGGCCCTATTAAAGGAG
>NW_011888819.1:473040-498077 GCF_000151845.1 Pteropus vampyrus
CTTTCTAGCAATCTAGTCAGACATCTAGCATGGTGGCTCAGGGCTCTGAAGATCCAAGGGGAAAAAAACACCAATGCTTTTAGAAATCCTGGTTTCCCTTCTATCATTTGCAATTGACCAAAGCTATCCCAGGGTCAAGGAATGGGAAAATAAACTCTACTTTGTGATGGGAGAAGCATCAATTAACCTAAAGCCACATTGAATCACCTCTAGGCCCTGCGAATGGAAATCGCCAATAGAGTCATTTGTGTCAGGGGAACTAAAAGAAGTGAGAGGCCGTAAAAAAGTCTGCCTTGTACACAGCCCACCATAAACTTTTGAACTTTTAAGTCAACTATGTGACCACATCTTTGACTTTACTTCCTCCTTACCATAGCAACCAGATCATTTGTATTCTTTACTTTGAAAGAAGCCAATACATTTCACCAGCCAGTATCCTTCATTTGCATAGGGGACCTAAATGTAAACCACCCTTGTGGTTTTGCTTCTATCTACTCTGCCCTTTTCTGCTATGTTTGGAGTACAGTTTTGGTTTGAACACGAATCTGTGCCTCCAGGATTGTAATGCCTTCTTTGCTCAAATAAATGACTTTTATTCTTCACTACAGCCTTTTTTTTTTTTTTGATTAACAGCTCAAAGTGGGCGTTTCAAGAACTTAAAGATAAATTTTTCTTTTGAATGATTTTACAAAACAAAAGCATAGATTTAAAGGTGGTTTTAATTTTTTTTTTTAAAAAAGAGAACACGTGTTTTCTATTAAATAAAAGCAGGGCAAGGAAAAATACAAATTTATATAAGCAGCTTAATTTTCCCTGATGAAAATAAGGGAAGAGATTTCCCTCCCCTGCTATTTTTTAGAGCATTTGCTTTCGAAAACTTGTAATCCAAAGTGCTTTTTCTTCTCTTTGGAACATATATAAATTCTTTAAAAAACTAGATAAGATTTTGTCAGCTTTATGACCTAGGAATGACTTCTCTTTTTCTAGGACCTGAGAGGCCCTATTAAAGGAGACAACCTGTCCCCCACCCCCACTCCCCCACCATCTCCTGGTTTCTAAGGGTGGAGTTGGAGCCTAAATTCAGTGGCATCTTGCTCCAAGTTTCAAAACAAACAATCATGAAGATATGACTAGTTTGTTTCTCCTCTGTATAAGGCCAATTAACTAACATAAGTGATAACCCTAATTAACAGGTAAATTTAGGATGAACTGTAAGTGTCATAAAGATGCTGTCAAGCAAGTCCTTTTACTTGAGGAATAGTTAATTGTTTATCTTGAAAACATGTGTATGATGGGTTGTGTCTCCTTGGCTATATAAAGACCTTAGATTTCTTGCTGTCTTTGCAATCTCTTAGCAGATTGCATGTGATGTATGTCACATTCTGTTTTAATGCTTATTCAGTAATAAAACTGTTGTTTCTCTACTACCTGTGTCAAAAGGTTTTCTCCATTGGAACAGTCTGTTTTCAATTGTATTTCCCCAACATAGGAAGAGATAAAAAATAAAAAAAGACAAAAAATATTTTAATATTCTAGAAATTTATGCTTGTAATAATCAGAGTTATTCTCAAAAGTTTTGTAAGTTCATGGTCATCTGAACACTACTTATAATGAAAAGAAGTTGTAAACAGTCTAAGTGTCCCACAGAGAAAGATTAAATTAATAATGGTGTGTGTATCCCTTCAGCTGCATATTTTCCTGCTGGTGAGGAATTTCTAATGACCTAAATACTGCTACTGCTATAATGTTATGAAAATGGAATAAAAACATTCTAAAATTTTTATATTTATTATAATCATGATTAAATCTCTCTCAAACACACACACACATATAGTGACTGTACACACCAGCACTCATACACACACATCCACGTGAAAAAAAATGACGAAAGAAAAAAGATTTTTGAGATCTGTGGAAACAAAGACTTGTGATTTAAAGAGCTGGTTTTAAGCAAAACTAATAATCTTGAGTGAAGACTAAGAAATAGTCTCATAAAAGTTTTGTATTTTAAATAAAACTAAAGAATTTTGGAAATATCTAAATGAAAAAAATAGTCAAATCAAGTAAACAAATAAAAGCAGTACTTCGCACTTCTGCACTTAAAAAATAACACAATGGAGCAAACTGTTTTTTGTTCTATTTTACTCTTTGGCTTTGAGTTTTGCATTTATTTCTTTAAACTATATTATTCCATAGAGAAATTCTACCCCCCTCCCTTTTTTAAGCATTTTAACAGGTAAATATAACTTAAAATTTCCCAAGTAGCTAATTTTTTGGCTCCATTTGTTAAATAATTCATTCTCTGTAGTTTGCTGATGCATTATTTATCAAGTAGTAACTGCATACATATCTCACTGTCTCTTTCTGGGCTATAAATTCTGCTTCATTGATCTCTGGATCTTTTAAAATTAGATTATCACTAATTGATGTAAAGGTTGGTGGTTTCATCAAGTCTGTAGATACTTGTCTAGAATATACTTCATATTCTATTGACATTTTAATGAAATTACTTTCAGAGTGCTTGCCCCGATTCACTGCAAAATGAAAACTGAAGAGAAAATATTGTACTAATAATGAGGAAACTCACATAAACTCTACCTCTTCCTTCTTTCCTTTCCTTTCCTTTCCTTCCCTTTTCTTTTCTTTCTTTCTTTCTTTCTTTCTTTCTTTCTTTCTTTCTTTCTTTCTTTCTTTCTTTCTTTCTTTCTTTCTTTCTATCTCTCTTTCTTTCTTCTTTCTTATTTAAGCAACCGGCAGGCATACTCAGGTACAATCTTAGTCTCATGTACTACAAATTTCAAAATCAACTGTAGCACAAAAGCAATTTTGACTTAGAATGATGGTTTTACTCATTTGGAGTAAACTTTTATAAATCTTTTATAAAAACTTTTATAAATCTTTAATAAAACTTTTATAAAGCTTTTATAAATCAATATTTAATCAATATTTAGTTAATTTATTTTTAAATACTTACTCTACCACTAACCTATTAGGCCCAGTGAGAAGACTGAAACCTCATCCAGGAAGCCAGGATTTTAATACTTTCCCTAAGATGAACTAAATGATACATTAGAAACCAATCAATTTCTAAAAACTCTACATCTGGGGGAGATGGTATCAGGTTCAAATATAAGGATTTCATTTCATTTCTGCCAACTTCCCTAAACAGAAGATCGTTAATGTTATTTTGGAATCAAAATCTTTTTATGCCATCTGTTCTCATTTATGTCTTCTCACAGTGATAATCTGGAGACTTAACTAAAGAACAGATTTATACTAGATTGACCAAGGCTTAACGACAGGTAGGTCTGGACTGCTGTGACCATACTACACACTTTAGAATACATGCACCTCTGACAAACAATAATTATCTCTTCTGTTTTACTTCTTCAGGTACCTGGAGATTTTTTTCAGGTATCTGGAGAATATTGACAGAAGAGCCAAGTTCATATATGATAGAAGAAATTGTTAGTTTTTGTTTATATAGGTCAAGCAGTAAGTGGTAAACCCAGAAAGCAACAAGTGTTTATTGAAAACATATTATACAAGCAATAGTCTTTCAATAGTAAATCTTTTGAAGACCTGTTACACTGAGAAACTACTGAGAAGCATCCATTTGTGCCTGCCATGTCTTCGAAATACCCCAAAACACTGGGGGTACTGTGAAGTCTCTTTAAATTAATGTGAATTAAATGGAATTGCTCTGTCATCTCAGTTTATATGACCTTGGTTCTCAGACACATGGCATAACAAATGTCTTAATAATGGAGGGTGGCAGGGATACCAAGTGCTATATGAAAATAAATCTTACATTAGCCCAGACCAAAATTCTGCGTTGACATCCCTTGGGTCTACTGCCTGAAATCCACTCAGTTTTATTTTTATGTTTCATAATCAAAATCAAAATTTTGTGGAACACTCTTCATTTAAAAATTAAACATATAATGTAAAATAATAAAATCATCTGAAACTCTACTTCAAAGAGATAAGATATATTAACATTTTGATATTTAATTTTATCTTATTATTCTTCCCAAATATAGTCAGTATGCAAAAAAGAAACTATGAACACATTAAAAATCATGGTAGTTAATCTCTTTGTGAGGCATGCGCTCTGTGCTTGGTGTTTGCAAAAATTACCCACAATCATCACATTAACATTGGAAAGAAGCTTTTCCACCTGAGGAAAATGATGTTCAGAAAGGTCCAAGAGCGTGTCCTGAACGGCATGGGTGGTGAATGGAGGAGCAGGGCACAAATGTAAATATAACTGAATTTAAAGCCTATTCTCTTCTCAACATAGAGCCACTTCCATTTCTGTGGCGGATGAGTGAGTTTGCATCCTGGACAGGTTGATAATTTTAGAACCTTGAATGAATATCTTTTAAATATCTATTTGATAGTTATATAGTAGAAACAGGAAGAACTTATTTATTTTTGGTAAACTTAATATACATGCAGAAATAAATTCACTTCCAGAAACTGATGTAAAGCCAACATTCTCTAAAAAAAAAAAAATAGCAAAACATTTCTACCTCCTGGTGTTAGCTTCTTTCTCTCTGGGATTCTTTGGTTGTTTTCCAAACTATGCTGCTTCTTAGGAGGTGAATTTAAGGGGCTTTAACTTTAGGTGTGAAAGTTATTACTTTTTCCCAGTTAACAACATCTCTCAATGCAATAATACATTTCAGAATTTTAGCAGAATTAGACTTCATATGCAAGTGAGAAAAATATGGAGCAGAGGTGAGTATTTTGCAAATTTCTAATCTAAGATGATATTTATTTCTGCAGAATCAGGCCTAATAATGCATATATTTATCAGGCTTAAAAAAATAAACGATGGGTTTGCAACTTTTCTTGCTTGTCCTGGTTGTTTTGACAAGAGAGATAATCTCTAGGGACTTTCTACACTCACACCAGAAGAGGAATCCTACCTATCATTGCTTTAAAAAAACACACAAAAATATAGCACAAAAAGATAGAATTATGAGAAACACACTCCCTAAACAATGATGAAGCTTTCTCTTCAAGCATCTACAGTCCAATTAAAAATGAGAGGTCCAGCTAATACTTATTTCCCATGCTGGTTTTAATGGACCCCTTCTTTTTCCCACCCCAAGCTTAACAACAATCTCCTGAAATTTCCTATTTCTAAAAATTACATAGGTTGATAATTCAGAAGATCCAATTCTTTATTCACCAAACATTCCCTGATGGCCTGCGCTAAGCTCAGTGCCAGGGTTTCCTCCTGGACCAGGACCGAGGGTTTCAGCACCACACTCAGTGTCAGTTCTGGGAAAACATATTCAGTGGTCTCTGGGTGAGGAAATTCATCAACTGAGATGCTGGATCCAACAAGAAAATGTCAAACTAATGAATAATAAATTCTGAGTTCTGTATAAGCTGAACTCAACCTGAATTATACAGAATTTAGACAAATGGGACAGTCTTTAAAGCCTTTTGGAGTTCCAGATCTGTTATAGAATCTGGGGGAAATAAAATATAATTCTACTAAAAAAAATTACACATACACACATACATAATTTCTGGAGTTTTATAGACTGCCTTGAATGGATTACATTCATGTGTAATTCATTCAACAAATAATGAGCACCTACTATCTATCTATACCATTCTAGATCTCAACTTTTAAGGAGATCTGGATTATTTTGAAAGGTCTTTTAAAATTAAATTATTTTTCATTTCATTAACTTTAAGGCAGTTCGTTGTTGGATTCTATGATGCTCAAAAGAGCATCAGATCTGAGGCATGTGAGGAAAAGCTAATATAAGGAAATGAATGATGAAGGGAATTTAGATTGGACTCACAGGGTTCTTGGACCTAAATAATCGATCTGTCTCATAATTTTCCTTAGAACCAATTAGTCTTTTAGTGTTAGAGCTTTAGTTCTAATTAAGAGGAACACACGATCATCTTTTGAAAGTGAGGAACCCATTTCTATGGTGTTGTGGGGGGAGGACAGCTTTACTCATGAAGAAGACGAGAGTCTGGACAAATCAAAATAAAATATGTAACAATGAGACCATATGGTAGACCAGTTTATCTCCCTAGGCTGTAAAGTTAGAGAGATCTAGCTGCAAATTCCTCCCTTGTGACCCACTAGTTGTGAAAACATGGACAAATTAAGTCTCTTAGAGAGTCAGTTTTAGCATTTACAAAATTGAAATAATAACAGAACCTCATATATTAGCTGGTAAGATTCAATATAATGATGCCTGTAGAGGACTTAACTAGTACCAGAAACAGTGTAATCATATCTAGTCCCAGAGTATTGAATTAGATATGATTCTTAAGGAAAGGGAAGTCGATGGCTATATACTGCGTAAAGACTATACACAAATCTTTAAGGATTTTGGATAAAGACAGAGTAAGATTTGGAGAAAAAAATATTTAGAGTTCTGAGCTCAGATGGGAATGAGTAGATCAATGATGCCCTGAAATCAAAATGATTGAGCCTAGCATTCAGCATTGGGTGTCAGAGATTACAACCTCAAAACCTCTGTCTTGCTCACCTGGAAACTGAAACCCCTGAGTAGTAAATTCAAGGAAAAGCAGCGACGTCACCCAAACACTAGAGGGCGCTCCAGTTTACTCTGTGAGGGAGAAGCAAGTATGCATCACCCTTGTAAACTGAAGATGAAGGGTGTATGTTAAAACGTGCTAAAATGGTCAGGATAGCCTTTTGGAACAGTTCTCTACTATGGTTCATATTTAAAATTCACCGCAACGCTGTTTTCTTCTTTAGTTTTTTGGTTTTCGAAAGTGAGTTAAAATAGCAGTAGGAGGAAAACAATGAAAGACTTTTTATAATTCTTAAGGCCAACTTGCATAATACCACTTGTATCACACAGATTTATTTCTTTTTTGACTCTCTTTAGGGACTCAGTAGTTTTAAAGGTCATTTCCAAGTCATTCACAGGCAACAGTTATTTTATCTATACTCACAAAATAGAGAGAGATAATATTTGATGAATCTTGGCTTTCCAAATTACTTTAAATAATTCAGTCTCCATTCTCTCCTCCATGTGGCTTATCCTTCATTTAAGCACTTATGAAAATAGGTAAGATCACGTCTCCCCTATTTTTATTCTTTTTTTTTTCAGCAAATATTTGTTGAACATGGACTATGTGCAATGTACTAGGAATAAGGAAATTCATAAACATCAGTTCTGGTCTCTCCCATCGTGAGTCATTGACGTTGACTCCAGCCCGCACTTGCATGATGCTGGGAAGAGACAGACAACAGACATATCAAAAGGAAAATATATGAGAACCTGAGTATACAAATGGACACTGGCCAAAACAGGTATAAAAAGAGAACTCTGACCTACGATCTGGAGCAACCTGCCCAGGAAACCAACCCTCTTATCTATAATAAACCATTGCAGAAGCCAACTGGTATTAGACTTGTAGGGAGCCTAATTACTATCTCTAGCAATCATACAGGAAGCTAGACAATAACTCTATCTCCATTGGCCCCAAATGATCAAGATATGATTAATAACTGACAGCTCCCCTAAATTTTGTTCCTGTTCCCAACTTAAGACCAACCAGAGAAAGCCAAATGTGCACCCAAAACCAATCAGACAGGATGCTCCACTTCTAGGTAGCTCATCTGCAGTCTCCCCGTGACCACAGCCTCCAATCGGCGCACACCTGGAGCCTTCCCCTTTTTTCCACTATAAAGTTTTCCTACTCCTCCGTCTGCTTAGGGCCTGTCAGAACAAATGACAGCGGTTGACTTCTTTTCTACGGCAAGCTCCAAATAAATAGCCTTTGCTCTTCTCCTTCAGTTAGTCTTTATTTAATTCCGCATTTATAATACGAAAGGATGGGAGAAGTACTATTGAGAAAATAAACCAGAATCAACGAATAGGAGTATCTGCGGGGGAGAGGTTTATTTATGCACAATGGACAAGTAACACTTTTTGAGCAAAGATCTAGAAGAAGTGAGGCCCTGAGCCATGAGGGTATCCAGAGAGAGGCATCCCCTACGAAAGAAAGAATGAGTGCAACCTCGAAGGGAAAGATGCTTCTGCGGTTCGAATACTTGCCATTTGAAGCATCACTTGGATGATGCAAGCAAAGGAGAGTAGCCAAATTTGAGTTCAGAGAGGCAACTAGCCATAGGAATATTCTTTCTCCAAATAAGAAGAGATCCCTTTGGAGCATTAAGCAGAGCTCTGACTTTGTTTTAAATGGTCACCCTGGTTGTTGTGTTGATGTAAACTGTAGAAAGCAAGGATAAAAGCTGGGAGCCTGGATTGTGGTAATGTAAACAAAAGACGACAGTGGTTTAGATCCGGGGGTGGTGGCGGAGGTGGCAAAAAGTCATTCGTTTCTGGATCTGTTCGAAGGCAAAACTGAATGATGTATTGATAGATGGAACCCGAAGGGTGAAATAAAAAGAGGACGTGAGGACTAAAAACACCAGGTTTTTGGATGCATGAACTCTGAAGGAGAGAGGAATCTCTGAGAAGCAGATAAGGAGTTCGGGGTGGTCATTCGTACTAAGTAGCAATTTGGTTCCAGTTATGCTAAATTTGAGATTCCTGTCAGATTTCCAAAGGAAATTACAGAGAGCTTCAGCCTGGGGATAAAATTATGGGACCCGTCAGGACATAATGTAGCATTAAAGCCCTTGACGGCCGCCCTGGAACACTGTGGTGTTTAGAGGTTGGATAAGTGAGAAAGCACTCACAAAGGAGGATGAGAGAAAGTGACCAGAAGTAGGAAAAGAACCAGAGAGTGGCTTCTCTGACAGCCAGTGAAGAAGGCACTGCAACAATAAAGTAGTTGTCAACAGGGACGAACATTGTGATCAGTTAACTAAGATGAAAACTAAGTACCAAAGATGACATTGAACAACGTGGAGGTCATCAATGTCTTTTAAAGTAGTTTTTTAGGGAAGTAGTGAAGAATGAAGTTTGCTTGAAGAGAATTGAAAAGAGAACAGGAAGGAATAAAGAGCACAAGAAGAGGAGACGTCTTTCAAAGTTTATTTTTTATAAGAGGTGAGCAACAGCAGTAGGAAGGGGTTATGGAGTCAAGCAAAAGTTTTGTCTGTTTGTTTTTAAATTTGTCTGTATTGCAATCGGTTTGAATTTTTATGGTAGAAAGAATAACAAATAAGAAAAGACATGAAAGGATATGCTCAATAAGAAAGAATAAGAAAGGACATTCAAAACGTCCACACGCTAATCTCCAAGGCCTGTGAAATAAGTGACTTTACATGACAAACAGGACTTTGCAGATCTGATTAAGGATCTTGAGATGAGGGAGATTATCCTGGATTATCCAGGTGGATCCCATGCAGTTAGAAAAGTCAATATAAGAACCAGGGGAGCAGAAGGGTCAGAGGAGGAGATATGATGGAAGCAGAAGTGGGGGTGGGGCGGGACATTGAAGTCGAGACTGAGATTCAAGACTGCTACACGGCTGCACTTGAAGATAGGAGAAGGGGCTATGAGCCGAGGATGCAGGTGGCCTCCAGGAACTGGAAAAGACAAACGCTGCGTCCTCCACTGGAGCCCTCAGAAGAAACATATCCTTGCAAATTCATTTTGGAATTCTGACCCCCGGAACTGTAAGAAAATAAATGAGTTTTCTGTTAAGCCACTTAGTTTCTTGTAATGTGTAAGCGGCGACAGGAAACGAACACAATGCTGCTGGGAATGATACAGTCAAGAGTGGGAGATGATGATGCAGGAAAGAGACGGTCAACATCTAGAATGATGTCTTTCAGCCTATATCTTTGAGATATTAAGTGGGATCTGGTGCAAGAGGATGGACATAGTAAAGGGATACTATTAAATTCAGTTGCAGTCAGTTGATAAATTCAGTGGCAGAAGAATTTCCTCAGTTTCTTCAGTGAAGTAAAAAAATCAACGCCATCAGCTAAACTGAGAGACGTGGGGAGATGTTAAGGAAAAGTATGCAATTGTCCTTTAGAGATGTGGAGAAATAATAGAGTAGGAGAGTAATGTGATTGCATGGCAGAGATAAGGACTCACTCGAGGTTAATGGCAATGCATTGTCTATTTTAATTTTGTCCTCAGTTAATGCTTAGCTTCCTGGATTTACTACAGCATCCATAGGAAGTTGGATTTAACCAAAATGGAGATTTGGCCACAGGAGTAAAACAGAGAAAATCGGGGTTAGAAATTGAATGTATACAAAGGAATCTAAAACACTTTAGGGAGGAACTGAGAACATGATAAAAGTTAGAGATATTGAAAATATGGTGAATCACTGAATTGTAGAATTCAGCGTCATCAAAGAGTTATTGGAAATAGTGTAGGAAGGTGGTAAAGGTCAGAAGTGGAAGGTTCCAGAATGATTTTTGGAGGGAGTGAAGTTGATCAGAATAAAAATGCTGTAGACGGTCTTTCTCTGGGGCTGCAAATTGGCACCACCTGGGAAGTTTAAATCAAAACTGAATTAAATCAGCATCCCTGGGGATGGAACCTCGATGTTAGGAAGTCAGATTTCTCTCACATGATTCTATGCAGGTAAGATTTGAATACTGGGAAAGTAGGTGGCTGAGGTGGAATGAAAAACAGGATGCTCAGAGGCAGAGGAGATAGTTTGTATATTGAAAAGGTGAATAAGATAACATGTCAGCTGGAATTGACTTCTCTCAGGGAAAAGCAGTAAAGAAATCTCAGCTGTTTTATGATATAGTTATGGAAACTTTCATCATAATCATAAATTACATTGGTTTTTTTTTTCTTTCTTAGCACAAGAACAATTGAATTAATTATTTTTCTAAGAATCTTGGGCAGGATATTGCCTGATTGTTGTGAAAAACATAAGAAATAGATGAGTTTCTCCTCACCATCCTCTACAGACTTGTTTACAGAATTCTAATTTAAAATACTTGACAAACACATGGTCCTAAACTACAAGCACTTGAAACAGTACTTTTGTTTAGAGACATAGTTATAACTCAAGATCAAACCCAAGGCATCACTGGGCACTTAACCATTGAGTAAGATATAACTCTTACATTTATTTCTGTGACAGACATTAATAGTTCATGCTCAGAATCCATTTTTTTCTCTCAATATTGTTTAGAGCAGAAGTATACTTTGTTAAAAATATGCCCTTCCCAACCCTTCTTTTACCTAGTTTTGTCCTGGAACCCACATTGGCCAATAAGACTACAGTAGGAGTCTCCTAGGTCAGGCTTGAGAGAAAGTTGTACTTTTTCTGAGAGAGGCTGACTTGGGAACACTGGCCTTTGCTCCTTTGCAAATTTCCCTCCCCTTTTGCCTGGAGGTGACTCAGCAGTTTCAAGGCTGAGGACAAATGCCACATGCTTGGTTGCTGTCAACGAAGCCTCTGTTCTCAAGGAATTATCAGAACAGCTGTGCCAGCCTCAAGCTGCCAAACTCTACATTTTTTAAACAGAGAAAAATAAATATCTTACTGGTTTAAGCAACATTAATAGAATACATGTTATATAAAGCCAAATATAATTGCCAGCCAATATAATTTTCTTCAAAGAGAGTTTTAAAAAATCTTCATTTTATCCTTCACTATAAGTAAAAAAGAAAAAAAAATCAGTAGATGACATAAATAATGTTTGTGCTCATTCCTATAATGGACTACAGCACCATTCCATCATTCTATTTCAAGTATAATGAGATGGGCCAATATATAAAGACATAAACATGTTCACCATGCCATAATAGGTGGAGAAAAAGAAGCAACTGAGAAACAGCATGTACACTAGGTCTTAATCAGACTTGTTTTCATCTAAATTTTACCTAACTTTTCTTGTCAAGTCTGGTTGTAATCAGGCAGGATTAGAGGGAAGGCAGAATGAAGGAGATGTGCCCTAAGAGCTGGTTTCTTGGACATCGAAGGAAATGACACCCGCCTATGCTGTCTGGGTGGGTGGCTGCATCGTAATGAGGGAAAGTGACATATGCTTATTCTGATTACACCGCTCTAAATGGTTATGAATTCTTGAAAATCTCAAGAAACTAACTTTAAGGAAAGTTTTAAAAATCACGTATTTTTTAATTCTTAAGTTTACTGGCTAATGTTTTGCTTTGATATACTTTATTATTGTTAAAAAAAAAAACCTTTCCCCTTTAATTTTAGGGAGATCACTTATTGATAGAAACTATTATGTACACAGTACTTAAATTTACTAAATAATGCTTAATGCCTTTTTCTGGTAAGTTTTTAGAACTCAGAAGACCTTCCCCATTATTTTTCATGTTGGACTCTCATTTATTTGCAGTGAAACATCATTTCACAATCTAGTTCTAAATTTACATTTAATGTGCTCCAGTAAAATGCTCTTTAATTGCTATACATTTAATTATAAGGAAAAAGCAAAATTAAAACTACCCTGAGTGCTTGGACTATGCATTTGAGCAACTGTATAAATAATTAGCACTTCCATTTCCAAACACGTGTTTAAGGCCAGCAGAGGACCCAGTGTAAAGCGAATGTGGTTCACTGAAACCTGTCTATAAACCCAACTCACAACTTCTTAAGAAATTTCACTCGCTTATTTTCTAACCCTGGATATCGTTTGGGCAAGAGTTATGATTAACGTCACAGCATTTACACATTTTCTCCCTAAAACATTGATTAGTAAATTTACAGTTAGCTAAGAGCTGTATTTCATTGTTATTGTTTTATGGCTGGTAGCTTTGGGATATTTTTTAAAAAATGTTCTACTCAAGAGGTCACTGTTTGATTGAATTTTGAAGGTTTTTCCACTCAGGTGAGTGAAGATTTGACATTTTATTCCCTTAGATGTAGGTCGCACACCGTAAGGACAACAGAAAGAACAGAAGCCGTTTCTACTTACCAAGAAGGTCATATCTAAAATAGTAAGGTGAAAGCTTTTGTGATAAGTAATTCTATAATTAGTAAACCTGTTGCTTTAAAAGGACAGAACTTGAAATGCCTAAAGAATAGATTCTACTTCTTCTGACAGGTGACAAAACTTAGCTTGGACTGTGGATGAAACTTTGCATGGCTGGTAAATTTAGGCGTACTCTTTAGGGAACATTCTTTAATGCACTTAGATATAACAACCAAGAAATGAACAAATTAACACACTAGAAAGAAAGTAGTAAAAATCTGGAGGTGAGAATGGAAAAACACAAGAATGTTTTCATTAATTAGATGGAAATTCAGATAGAATAAAGGATGAACAGTTGGAGGTTTAGTTGAGTGGGGAGGGAGTTGAAAATTTTCAGATAAAATTGAATAATAGGAGAGCTTTGACATGGAGCTGGAAAAGAACAATGAGCGTTTAATTTGGTTGAGAGTAAATAAAGAGAAATAATAGCAAATTTGATTTAAAAAGTGGTTCTAATACATAATCTGGACCCAAGACCATGAATGCCAAGTAGAATTACTTCACTAAGCAACACTGGTGACCTCAAAAGCTTTGGGTCAAGAGCATTACATGATCAGATCTGCTCAGTGTAACATCATCCAGCAATGAGGAAGATTTAGCTTCTCAATCTCTGTTCCTATCGACTTGCATCCTAGGTCCCAATACAATCGAATGACACTTAGTTCCTTAAAAATACTGGTGGGTTTGCATGTCCATGCCCTTGCTAGTACTGCCTCTTCTCTTGAAAATCATTAATTCATTAAATTAATAATGTCACATGTCTTTTGCTTTCCAGGTGCTCCTTCATTGCTAGAGATACTAACTCCAGTTCAGAAGGATTCCTACTGTTGTGGGAGGTAGCAAAGAGCACAGGCTCCCTGAATATCATGATGCCCATTATCCACTTGAAGCTGGTAAAAGGGGCATCTAAATCTCCTTTAATCCTTGAGGTCGGGGAGGCAGGTAAGCCACGTTGGGAGGGTCCCCCATGGGTGGTTTTGCCTGGCAAACACACAAGTGTCTAGATTTGCCTCAAGCTTTATTTACTTATAAAAACATTTTTGTCCCTTTTTTTGTCATCTGGAAGAATTCTTTATGCCACCCCTGTGCCATATATATATATATATACACATTATAATAATTATTTTTTATCACTTATAAGTATTATATGGTGCACAATCCTTATAAGAGAATATAAAATCCTGGAAATTAGTTTCCTATTGCTGCTGCACCAAATTACCACCGACTTAATGGCTTAAAACAACACAATATATTCTCTTCAAGTTCTGGAGTACGACAGGGTTAAATCAAGGTGTTGGCAGGTCTGCATTTCTTATAAAGTTTCCAGCAGGGAAAAATCTGTTTCCTCGCTTTTTCCGGCTCCCATGGGATACCTGGATTCCTTGATTCATGGCCCCATTCTCCTTCTTCCAACTGCTTCACTCCAATATGTGCTGCCATAGTCACATCTATATTTTTTTTACTTTGACCCTCTATCCTCCTTCTTATAAGGACCCTCGTAATTATATTGGACCCTCCTAGATAATCCAGGATAACCTATCCATCTCAAGATCCTTAATTTAATCACATATGTAAAATCTCTTTGCCATGTAAGGTAACATTTTCACATATTCTGGGGATTCGGATGTGGATTGGGGAGGCCCATCATTCTGTCTACCCTACTTTATAAGACTGAGGCTATGTTTTATTTAATTCTGAAATCACAAGTAGCACACTTCTTGATAAATAATAGCCACTGAATTTATATTCATTACATGTATTTTGGGTTTAAAGGGGTGGAAATTAGACATCGTTAGGAAGAGATTTCTCTGTTCTAGAAGAGAAGCTCTCTGTATCCGTCTGTGTCTTCTCTTTCCATCCTATATCTAATCTCCCTTAGAGGCAAAATCTGTCCAGATTTTTAAAGAGATTATTGCACTGTCTTCTGGCTTCATTGTTGTTGAAAAGGTAGCTCAGCAAGATAGCAGAATAGTTTTCTACCATCACGCTCCCCACCCCAGAACATTGGTTTTGACAACCATACATGGATAAGAGTGTCTTTGTGGGAGTCCAGGAGTCTAGCAGAGAAGTTCTGGCACACAGTTTAACAAAAAAGAGTAAATGTCTTGAAGAGTATAAAAACAGTTTCAGATTACCCACACCTTCCCTCCCCCACAGCACACAGCCCTGTGCCAAAAATCTTGCCACTGACCTGTGATTTCTATCACAGGGGAAAGTGAAAGCATAGTGAGGCGTCCTCAGCAACGCAGGATGCTGCCCCAGAAGTCCACTCTATCCCACTCCATCCAAAATACTGAGATGATTGGCATAGCTGAGGGGTTAGGAGAGGCTGGGGGTACAGCAACGGGATTCAGAACTCATCGAAGAGCTGCAGATCCTACTTAGTGCTTTACAGATTCCAAGAGGAAGTCTAACCATATACTGCTTGAGATTAATCACCTGCAGACCCTGTCCCCCATAACTGGCCCGCAGGTACCACCAATGCTTTGCATGCCTCAATTCCCTGGTGGCTGTCACTTCACATATCCCCACAGACAGGGAGTGTGAGCTTTTGCAGAAGACTTGTGAGAACATGCAGAAAGGTGGTCCAACTCTAAAAATTTGGGAGAAGGAATACAAACTTGAGCATTTTAGATCACTACCCTAGAGAAAATAAATGAAAGGCTCTCAGCACCTGGAATGGCTTTGCATGACCAAGAGAAAACATGTGACCTTAAGAATTAATTTATTTACCCTCAGGAGGAAATGTGAAGGAGCCACATCCATATACATCTATAGAAAAGGCATAGAGAGCCTTGGATTCTGTAACCAGGCTGACTGGGGAAGATATTTCTCTCCTGACAATATGCTAATCATCGGGGAAATACAAATGAAAACTACAATGAGATTTCACCTCATACCTCTTATGATGGCTATCATCAAAAAGTCTAAAGATAGGTGTTGGTGAGGATATCGAGAACACGGAACCCTTGTACACTGTTGGTATGCACAGTTGTACAATTGTTATGGAAAACAGTATGGGAGTTCCTCAAAAAATTAAAAATAGAACTACCATATGATCTAGTAATCACATTTTTGGGTATATCTATCCAAAAAATAAACAAATAAAGTCACTATCTCAAGAAAATATTTGCACTCCCATGTTCATTGCAGCATCATTCACAGCAACTAAGATATAGAAACAATCCACATGTCTGTTGACAATGAATTGATAAAGAAAATCTGAGATGCATACATATATATACATATATATATACACACAAAATAAGTAAATATGCATACAAAATGAAATATTCAGTCTTAAAAAAAAAGAAGGAAATCCTGCCATTTATGACAACATGAATGAACTTAGAGTACATTTTGCTAAGTAAAATAAGTCAGACACAGAAAGACAAATATTGCATGATCTCATTTGTTTGTAGAAACTAGAAAAGTTAAACTCAGAGTAAAAGAGAACAGGATAGTGGTTACCAGAAAGGTATACAGTTGGGAAATGGGGAGATATTGGTCAAAGAGTACAAGTTTCAGTTGTCAGATGAATAAATTCTAGAGACCTAATATACAACATGGTGACTAGAGTTAAGAATAATGCACCTTTTACTTGAAATTTGCTAAAAGAATCGATATCAAGTAAGTGTTCTCATTACACACATGTCCAAAATAGTATCTAAGTGAGCTGATGGATATGCTAATTGGCTTGATTGTGTTAATCATTTGATAATGTGTATGTATTTCAAAAAATCACATTGTACACTTTAAATAAATAAAATTTTTACTTGTGAATCATATTTCAATTAAGCTGGAAAAAAATGCAAAAACAGATACCTATCATTCTAATTGTTGTTTCGTTGTAAGATCCTCTTTTTTCTAATTCTGACAATTTGGAAATTTTCATTTGGGAATCTGACTTTCTGAAAAATTTCATTTATTATCACTGATTATGGCCTTTCTCATTCTATTTTTAGCTCTAATTAAAACCAAACTTACATTGGCTTTTCTCTATCCTTAGCAACACTCAATCTTTGTTATTCTCCAACTCTTTCTCTTTGTTACATGTAAATAATTCTTTAAATATATCTTTTAAATGATCTAATTTTGTTAAAACTCTTGTGAGATCCATTTTTTAGTTTTTTTGTTTTAATTTTTCTTAAATTTCCATTTTCTTTGTTAGGTCTCAACTATACCTCCTCATTTTTTTGATGCATAAGAAATTTTGAATTGAACTTGAATTGAACTCATGAGTCTACACTTTATTTATTATATATTATTTTATTTTATATTCTGTTCCTAATAATATCAATATCAAACCTTTGGAGGTCTGATTCTGCTGCTTTTTCTTCTGCCAGTCCTCAGATTTTGTGATGTTTCCTTGTGTGTTTTGGGATTTCTAATTGTGAGTCCTGTTATTTGAAAACCTGCCTGTGGGAACTTATTGAACTCTTTCAGAGGAGAGTTACATTTGCTTTTGTTAGCACCTTTGGGCACTCCCAACCCAGATTTACTTTCAGTTAAAATCTCTAGCCTGCAAATTTGTGGACCATGCAAACAGTATTCATCTAGGCTCAAATCTCTACACGCCCACCATACTTTAGGCTATTATCGAAATTCGGCTCTGACACAAATAAATTTCCTTTTGTCAGACTTACTGGTGAAAATTCTTTCTAGTTTAATCCTCCTCCAGAAATTGTTGCTCTTTGAGAATATTAACTTTATCTAAGGTGTCTAAATCTGAATCCAGGCTTTGGCCCAAGCCCTGTACACCAGCCATTTTAACTGAAGCTCCAGCCACTAGGGAATGGTGGATTCCATTAGGGCATTCATAACGTAACTTCCATTTTTGCTGCTCTCAGAAGAATTAAGTTTGTTTTAGTTTTCATTTTTGAAATAGTTCCCTTATTTTCTTGAAAACTTCTTATGCATTAAACAAAGTGATTTTTTCTCTCAAGAATTTTAGATTTTTTTAATGAGGAAATTAAAGAATATCAGTTTCCAATATCAGCAGAAAGGGCTAAATATTTATTGAAGAGCTGGAGTTATAGCCTATGCTTAATATCACGAGAATATTCTCTAATTAAGATGAAATGACCATTGATTTAAATTGAACAAAAATATAAAGACTCATTTTTCAGATTTTATGATTCATCATAATACCTTTCTTATCAAGTAAATAACATGCTTAAGAAACTTATAATTGGCCTCAAGTTTTTATCTCAAAAAATGTAAACTTTGCTTATCTTAGGACCCTTTAATATTTATCTAAACTTTATTTCTTTACTATATGATTCTTACTAAAAATGTGTAAATGAAATTTCAATAAGTTAAAAATATAATTCTTTCAGAAATATAGAAATAAACATGTTTCAAAGATATATTTAACTTATTAATGAGAGCCGCTAGGTTAGAAAGTTTTGTTGAAAGAATCTTTGTGGAATTAAAAATATATTTTATACCAAAATAAATTTTCTAAGTTAAAGACAAACCTCTTTAGTATTCTAAAAGAAATAAAACACAAATAAAACCATTATCTTTTACTGTTTAAAAATATTTGCATCTCTATAGAAAAAAATTCTGTAAGTTAGCATGTAACTTCACAAAGTTTAAGCCGTCGGTGGTACTAAATACCAAGTAAAACAAAAGCATGATCTCCTAAAAACTTGAATAATACTTGCTTGAGTCTGTTAAGCAATGTTTCTGAATGATATTAAAAGGACATGCAGTTCTTATTTTTCCTTATTTCTAAGTAGTGGCTCATTTTCTTCATTACAAAGTGAAGTCTATGAGAGCAGGGCTTTACAATTCTTGTCCACTCTTCTGTGACTAGTGCACAGTAGAGGGGTCTGGCACATAATAGGTGCTCAGACAATATATTGAAGTAATGAATGCACAAATCAGTGAAACTATTCTACTCCTTATGCTCTTTATTCATATATCACCACTATATTGGACATGAAACCTTTTATGTAAAATATTTGGCAATGTCCTATAGCAGATTGTAATGAAAGTCACAGATGACAAAAATAGTCATTGGGAAATACCAATATCTTGTCCTACTTATAGCATAAGAAAAACTTTTTTAGAAAAAAGAAAAATAATTTATTTAAAATAACATCTATTTCATTATGTACAAATAGGAACATCTACCCTGAAAAATATAGAAAAATGGTCAGATACTTGCTTTTATCTCCAGATTTACTGACAGCATGAGAGTTACAGAGACAGATTGATAGAGATGTTAGATTTGTGACTCAAATTCCATGACTGTGATTACCATGGATGCCGTGACTTTTTAAAATAATGAATAATTTTCTAGTACAAGTTCCAAACAGAACAAAATTCAACCTTCCCTCTGTTTACTGGTTACTGCATTCCTGGATTTTCACTGTGCATTAAAAAATTACTTTGGAAATAAATATAAAATGGAGCAGAGTTCCATTATCATAATCGTAATTAGGGTTTCAGTTACTATCCAGATCATTCAAAAGTTTTACGAGATTCAGGCCAAAGCATCTTTGTGAAGGACTGACTGTCATATATCTTGTTTGTACAAGATGACTAGTAGGCCTCCATTTATATTAAATGTCAGTGAAGTTCCCAATCTTTGTGGCAACCAAATTTCACTCCTCCAAACACACATGTGTTTTCAAAATGCTTCTACCTGGTATCGCCCCAGTTCAGGGCCCTTGATTGAGGCATATATTACTAATCTTTAAAGGATCAGTTTGAACATTGTACCTTCATGAGTATTTGCCAGTAATTCCAGTGGACATTATTCTCTTGTTTCTCCAATACTTGACAGATTCAAGTTTATACACAGAATACAGTGATCAAGAACGTGTGCTCTGTAATCTCCCTGTCCAGGTTTCTATATTAGGCACCTTCTATGTCCTTGGGCAGCTCATCTAATCTCCTTGTGTTTTAATTTTCCCATCTGTAAAAAGTTGAATGAAATTGGTAGCTATGTCACTGGGTGGTTGTGATAAAAAATTGATTCAGTGACAAGGTTGAGGAGGTATCTTAGTACATATTAACTATTTTTTCTTATTAGTACCAATCCCTTAAATATGTAGTATTAGTTCTGTTTCTTTCAGTGGATAGTAAGATCCTTGAAAACCGGGCATTTGAAATGTTGATAATTGATACATATGTATTTGTCAGTTATGTATATTTATTTTGAACTCTTGCAGAAACACGATATTCACACAACAAAACCCTTGACAATGTGTTAGAATTGCAAAGCATACTACGAATATCCCAACAAAAGAATTATTAGATCAAAGATGAGTTCTCTAAATCAGAGGAGACTAAAATCATTTTCGCTGTTACCGATTTACAGAATGCATTTGGCCAAGTCACTGAGCTGCTCTATATACTCACTTTTCCCACAATCAAGTGCAGAATAGCACCTACTTCTTCCCTCTCTCTTGGGAATGTTGTAAGGTTAGATATTGTATGTAAAGCCTTTGTTCTTCAGGCCACAATACAATTATCTGTCCTGTTATTAAAATTTCTCTGTCCTGTGACATTAGCCATTATAAAGGGTCATCTATGGATTTTCTCTGCTAGAGGAAGATGTGTCTGTCTCTTTTTTCTTAACCACTAAACAACACAAAATATTTATTACCTTATTATATAGTTGGGCGGTATTACATAAAGCTTCAAGTGTCTCTACCGTCAGCTTTTATAATGCCCATAAAAAAGCTCGGGAGAAAGCACTGGAGTCAGATAGTACAAAGCCTTGGTTTTATATTCTAATCTTTCACAATGAAACATTAACTTTCAAATTAACTATGGAAGAAACTGACAATTTTTCATCTTTATGCAATTAAATTAGTAATTAAGTGCCAGTTGTTGATTTTTAATTTGTTTTTGTAAGGTAAATTCATACATCTTTAAGGCTAAAAGCACCCTTAAACTTGAATTTAATTAAATTCAACCAACTTAAGGGAGCGTTAGTATTGTGAAACGTGGTTCTGAGGCTGAATCTTGGCTTTACTTATTAGCTGGATGACACTGAACCTTAGTTTGTCACAGTCAGAAAGACGAAAAGTGCTATGTTAAAGGGGCACAGGAGATATAACTAAAAGAATTTCCAACGGTCAAGACTGGAAAAATTTGAGCAACAACAAAAAGTGGTTTTGGATTACAACTCAAAGTATAAAATAAATATTTATAAGTCCATACCAATATAAATAAATGATTGAATAAATTAATAAGTGGGTAAGGAAAGATAAATCTATCATGCAGAAGAATTCCCAGAAATTTATGTAAATACTCCACTCCTTAAATATGGGCTGTGTACAATGACTTCCTTTCAAAATGTACAGTCTGGAAAGCAGATGGGAGTGACTTCGCAGGGGAGAAATCTGACAAACCCAGCCAGGTGAACAAGGTCAACATCAACAGTCATAAACAGTGTTCATAGTATGTACTTTTTATATGATATGATAGAATGGCACTTTACCTCTGTGATCTTCTTCCCCAAATCCATAACCCTAATCAAATTCTGAGAAAAATATCAGGCAAATTTCAATAGAAGGGCATCCTATAAAATAACTGAGCGCTACTGCTAAACTTGTAAGGTCATCATCGGATGTAAAGAAAGTCTGAGAAACTGTCACAGCCAAGAGCAGCCTAAGGAGACATGACAACTAAAGGTAATATGGGGTCCTGGATGGAATCCTGGAACGGGAAAGGGTATTAGCTAAAAACTAAAGAAAACCGAATAAACTGTGAGCTTTAGTTAGTAATAATATATCAGTATTGGTTTAGTAATTGTGACTAATGTCCCATACCAATGAATGTTAGCAATAGAGATAACTGAGTGTGAGGTATGAAAACTCTCTGTACTATCTTCTGAATTTTTCTCTAAATCTAAAACTGTACTGAAAAATAAAGTTCATATAAAATATAACAAAATAGACTGTTTATCTCAAATGAATGTCATACAATATAATCGATTTTTGATTACAAAATCAGTATATGGAAAACTTATTTACTATATGTAACAAGTTAAGAAATTTATGGTATTACAGTGGATCTACTTATACAGAAGAGGAAACTCAAGCTTAGAAAAGTACCTTGTTATTCTTTAAACTGATGATTATAGAAACCTGAGAGTCTCCAAAATATTTGGAGACACATCTGCTTCATGAGAGTTTTTAGTTATGTTAGATTATCTGGGTGACAGCTATATTTGCCTACTGTCTTACGATTGACCCAAGTGATGACCTAAAGTGAAAATGTTGAACATGTAATGCCCTTGATGTGCCCCTGACTTATCTCTGGTTGGCTTGTCCAAATTTAAAGTAAGAATATTTGGCGTGTATAATATAGTTACTGGTTGAATTATTTTTACTCTTTGTACAAATATACTTCAGTGTTAATTTTCAATTTAAAGAAATTCAAAATTAGTCTTTAGCTTTTTAAATCATACAATAAATAAATTAAGGAATTGATTTGCTATCATGAAAATTACATTTTTCACTGGAATAATTAAAAAAAATTATTTGAAAATAAAGGTCAAATTTGGTTACAAAACACCTTGCAGGACATTTGATCCTGTCCAAAATGTCAGTCCACATCAAAGGTCCTTGAAATTTGGTCATATTTGGTCCTGTTCAAATTATTAGGCTGATAAAATATGATAGCATTTTTTATGCATTAGTCCTGTAAACCAAAGTATCAATAAATGTTATGAGCTATTTGAACCAAGAGACATTTTTTAAGTGTGGACATTATGGACAGAATCAAATATCAAGGACCATTTAGCATGAACTAAATATGCTCATGAACGTCTTGATATAATCAAATTTCATAGACCTTTTGGGGTGGAACAAATGCTCTGTGGACATTTTGGGCAGAACCAAAAAATGTCTGCTAATTCATGGCCCACTGTACATGTATAGAGTTCATAATCCCGAAGCAACTGGGGGATATCAAGCCCTCACAACATCCAGACACTGAGGCAATATCAAATGAAAGATGAAAGAATTCACTGAACTTTTCTCATATTTGGATCCAATGGAAAGAGAAGATCTAATCTTTGTAGAGCTCATTAGTAACTATAGAAGTAAATATGCAATAAAAAAAAAAAGCACATTTTAATTTGCCAGCATTTTACTTAGAGGCATGCTCTCAAGTGTTTTGGCTTATCAGAATATTGGAGAAGATTAAGAACAACCTCATTATTAAAAAGAAAAAATGACAATGATAAATGGATGCTTCAAATAATGGTGCAGCACATTTGAAATCCAACAAATAAAAATGACAAGCAGAGGACACATTATGAAAGTGTTTCTTCTAGTAAATCTAACATTCAGAATTTGGTTTAAAAAATATAATATTATCTAACAAATCAAAGTAACACTGATGGTTCAAATTCCATCAATTTTGTAGTTCTGCTTGTATTTAATTTGTTAATTATTTTGGTTTTCTGGCTTTTGTAAGAACCATAAGCCTAAAAGTTTATACCACATTTATGTCTGAACATTAATTGAAATAAGAGTATAGTATAAGTATGTTTTCTTAAACTTATTTTTCAAAGGTATTTGAATGTAATTTACAGTTGAGAAGCATGGTGCCAGTACCCTAGGTGAGATGTCTTCAATTATATTTGATAAACATGCCCTTACCCTGCTTTTTAAAAAATAACATTGCCTAATGGCAGGGAGGTAAAAGCAATAAATTCATCAATTTTATTTCAAAGCTTTTTACCACCTATTCACATAAGACTGAGCTTAACCAGTAATGTAAAATATTTATACTCTAGGTTCTTGACAAGGAGTATAACCTCAAATTCACCCTCATCTCAAAAGCTCTACTGGGAGAAATAATATTAATGTAAAATTACCTGAAGGATGTTCAATCCATTCATTTCTATAAATCAGTGGTTCTCAGTCCCAGTGCAGGTCAGAATCACCTAAGATGCTTAAAAATATACTGATATCTGGGTCTCATCTTGAGCTATTTTGATTTAACTGGTTTGATGCGGAACCTGATATGGTCATTAAATTTCCTTATATGATTGTAATTAAAAAAGCAAAACGGAGAACCACTGGAAGAAACACTCCAACTAAAGCAGTGTTTCTGATCCCAGTTTGTGTACTAGTATCACACGGTGTGCTTTTAAAACATCGTTTAATTATAACAAAACATAACAGAAAAAAAATGCTGAGGCCGGGGCCCCACTCCTGTATTGTGGTTTATTGGGTTTGGGGTGGGGCCCCATGCGCTGGTATGTTTCAAAGCTTCCACAGCCAATTTCAATGTGAAGTCAAGGCTGAGAAACTCTGACCTAAGACCTGAACACCTGGACCACATTTTTTAAGCTCCTGTAAAATAAAAACACTGTCTACTATATTTACTATGAGATGTTGTTCATTGTATTCCACAAAGAGGTGTCTTTTGTTTTTGTTTTATTTTGTTTTGTTTTATTTTTGGTGTCAGAAGCAAGAACAATGATGCAACTCTTGAAAAAACATGTTTGTTTTTAATACATGGATACTCTGCATTGCCGCTAAAATGCTGAGGCAAATTCATGGCCAATGCTTAGCAAATGTGGCACAGATTTTGTGGGCAAAAATCATGCCATTTATATCTTCTATTTTCTATTCTTGTTTTACACCGTCCCCCAAATCTTCATTTGTTTTTCATTCATCAGAAGCCTCTTGCTTTGTTTTCTTTCTTATTCATTCATTCTTTCTTTCTTTATTTAAAATTATTGGGGTGACTTGTTTTGTTTTTAAAAGCCTTCTTAAATTATTTCTGCAGCCATATGAGATAGAAAAAAGAAAGGAAAGAAGGCAAGTGGAAGGAGAAAGATAAATTTAATGATTTCTAGAGCCTATACTCAATATCATGTGCAGAGGCAAAAACACATCCATTTAATACGTGGATGACATGGAATGGACTCCGAGATTTCCCTGATTCATTTCACAGAAAAGTCTGTTTTAAATACTGGCATGTAAGTAGCTTTAAAACAGTTGAAATTTGAGGTAAAATGCAAGACAATATAATAAATTTTACTGACTAGCTAGTAAAATTTAAATAATTTTTAGATTTCTCCCATATGCATTCCTAAAATAAAAAATTATTATTTTTTTAAATAAATGAGATGTTTAAATTGTTA
>NW_011888819.1:498607-513291 GCF_000151845.1 Pteropus vampyrus
TACATCCATTTAAAACCTTTTCTACTCATTTATACTTGTTAAAATTTGAACTGCCCACCAAGAGAGACAGAACATTATCTTTCAAAACAGACATACAATAAGTTGGGAGAATGTCTGAAAATTTTAGATGTAGATCTGAAAAGGGAGAAAAGTAAGGCAAAATGAGATTGCTGTGGGTGCCCTAATTTTTTACTCTGCTGCTATACCTCCATTCCTAGTCACTTGAAACTGATGATGCAAGTAAAACTCAGATACGTTTTTACAAAAATAAATCAAAAGGCCTTCAACCTAAATTAGCTTCTCTAAGACCTCAGAATAAGTCCCAGGAGGACATGTTGACAGAGTAATTCAGCAGTCTGTATTGTCAGATTCCTCTCACTGACTGTGATCTAATCATAGATAATTTGTGGACAGGATGGAGGAGGTTGTGGATTATTATATATGTGTACAGTCCAGACTATTCCCGAGAGCTCTAAAAAATCGAATTCCCTTTGCTCTCTACTGAGATGGTTCACAGGCAACTTCGACTTCACACCTAAGCTTATTGCTCAATGTTTTTTCCTAAAAGGTCACCAAACCTTCAGTATCTCACACCTCAGTATATGCATCCCCGTGGACAATGATGTTCGTGCCAGTGACATGACTCATCTTTGATACATTTCTGTACTACTAATCCATCACCTACTTTCACTGATTATAACTCCCATACACAGCACTCTTCATCCCCTCCTTTACGTCTCTGCTGCTCTAACCTAGCTTCCATGATTTCTCATTTGGACTATTGCAATAAATTTCTAACTGATTTCTTCATATTCAATTTTGTGTCATTCCAATCCTTTCCCCTACAATAGCAATTTTTTTTTTAAATGCTGACTTCATTCTGTCAGTTCCATGCTTACAATCTTTAAGTAGTTTTGCATTGATCTTAAGAGAAGATTATTAAATGGTACACATCACCCTGCATATCTGGTTTTTGCCTACACTTGCAGCCTCATCTGCCCCTATCACAGTTCTCATTTCTCTCTTGCTCAAGGCCTTCCATGAGCATTAGCTCCACACTCTCTTTGGGCTCAGTGCCTTAATCCAGACAGTCTCCCACACCCAGAATTCTTTTTATTCTACTTTTTATCTTGATGCTCTGGCTAATTCCTACTGAAGCTTCAGGTTATGGCTTAAATAGTATATTGTCATGAGCGTTTCCTTCACCTCATAATTAAAATTAAGGTATCAGGCTGTATTTTCCATACCCTATATATTTTTTTTATCTGTAGCTATATCTCAACTTATTTAATATTTAATTCAATTGTTATTTAATATTTCCTTCTCTCACTAAAATGTAAGCACATTGAAGATATGGAATGGAGTCATAGTCAGAAGGTAAGTTTTAAGGTTGGGAAGGAACTAATTCAAGGATTGGTCTTTTGTGCCAAGCTAAGAGATTTGGGTTTTATCTCGGAGGCAATTGAGAACTATTGAAAAAATTTAAGCAAGGTAGTGACATGTTTAGAATTTGATGCAGTAAGGTCTTTATGGACTCCAGTGGAGTATGGATGAGATAAGTAAGACCAGAAGCAAGGAGATTAGGTAATAAATTATTGAAATGATTCAGGTGAGGATGGTGAAGTGATGAATTAAGACATAGCAAGGTTAGAACTGGCAACATATTTAATAAATTAGAATAAAATGTCAATCAATAGTTGAGTTTCCTGGGAAGAAGACTCTAAGGTGGAGATTAATGTACATTAAGTCTATTATAGAGTGTTCTTAGAATTAACACCTGAGGGGAAATAAAGGGAAGGAAGAGGATTGGATATAAGAAGTCAAGTTGTGGTGCAGACTCAATGAAACCCTACGCTAACCCCACAGGGAGTTCTGGAGCTGAGATGGCTCCTTAGAGTTCATCCCTGGGTGGGACTAGCAGACTGGACCTTCACACTCCTATATTGATCATTCATCACTAGATATAGGTCATGAATGGGGAATGACTTGAGTGAGATGGCTGTTTTTAGGCAATACCTGAACGGGGTTGGCAGCTGAGGGCTTTCTAACATGACAGTAGCACTCCCAGCAGTTGGAAGGTGCATCTGGATGGATAAGCTCTTATTGATTGAGAGGCTGCAAGGAAAAAAAGAAAAAGAAAAGAAAAAAGAACAAAGAAAGAAAGAGCCTGGGGCCTGGGTGATAAACAGAAAGAGGACTGGGCTGAAAATAACATTTAGAATGTGTAGTCTGACAGGAAGTAGTAGAAGTTATGGCCATAGATTAGACTCCCTAGAGAGAATAAGTTAAGTGAGAACAGTATTGAGTTATATATGGGAGCTTGAAACAAACAAACAGATAAAACAAATATGGGCAAGATCATCTATAGAAAGAAAAGTCTGAGAACGAACAGGTGGAGAAGTAGTAAGGGGATAATATAACAAAAGCAAAAAGAGCAAACATTATAGCAAACCTTCCCTGGGTGTTTGCTCTGGGTCAAGTTCCTTGCACACATTTTATAAATGTAACCTTTGGAGGAGCTCTATGACATTGGTATTATTATTATTCTCGTTTGGTTAGAGCAGCGATTTTTAAATATTCAAAAACATGCCCAAAATTGATGGCGAAGGCATCAAGTCAAGACTGAAACAAGTCTCCCTCCAAAGCACATGCTCTTTACTGCCTCAATCAGAAGAAGGTAGTTCCTTTTTACCTTTACAGAAAGGTCGATTAAACAAGGATATGGAAATGTACTTTGGAGATAGCAGTTAGAATGTCCAGGTAGTCAGTCACATTTCTAGCCAGCTTTTAGTAGGCAGCATGGTGATGGAAGGCTTAATGTTGGAGCAGGGCAAAATGGGGGAGTGGATGAAAAGCTGTATTGTATATAAATAAGTAGCCGAGAATACAGATCAGGCAAGATGGAATTTTAATATGGAAGAGAATCGAGGATGATTATATTCTAAAGAACAACTTAGAGAGAGAAAGAGGGTGTAGATATGATGAAGAAAGGGAATTATCAATGAAATAAAGGCCCCTGAAGAGGTGGAAAAGGATAAGATTCACAGAAAAATTGAAGAGGAAATCATTATCTCTCCTTAAATGTAAAGGAGAAAAAAGTAAAAATAGTGTTGACAATTGGTTTTGGCTATGAGGGGCAAAAACAAAAAGCTCCTATATTATTTATGTTCCTCAGATTATTCTTATATTTAATATGTACCTCTGTATTCTAAGTAAACACGCTCTCACTTGTGTTTATTTGTAATAAGACCAAATGTTCTATGTGATGAAAACCAAACAGTTGGAAAAGAACAATAAATTGGAAACTCTCAGGAGATGAAGATAGAATTAAAAATGAGATAGAATGAGGAAGAGGAAGTAGAATGCAGAAGAGGAGCTGGAAGTAACAAGCCAGAGTGATGTTGGCAAATCTCTTCAGGGTGGGAGTGGTTAAACTCATGCCTCAGTAACTTAGAACAAAGGGCTGAGAAAATCCTTCATCCTGAGCTGTAGGAAACTAAACTACACAGGATTTATCTATTTCCTCAATGGTTCTCATTTCTTAGAAGGAGTTCTCATTTGGTCTGGAATGGTACTAAGAAAGCAGCAACAAAGATAGATGGTAGATAGACAGATGACAGATGATAGATAGATGATGGATGGATAGATTAGATGATAGATGATAGACAGACAGACAGGCAGGCAGATGATAGATAGATAGACCACCCATCTTGAAAACGTAATGATTTCCATATTTCCTAGTCAAATTAATGAGCTCTTTAAATCTGAATGGTATTGGATCACCCATTAGCTCTTAGTCTGTGGTTGACTAAAACAGAGGACTTTTGCAAACTGTAATGTATCCCAGCTGGAGTATGCTTGCTGTGCTTCCTTTCAAGTAGTTCTCATCTTGGAAATGGATTCCTTGCATTAAGATGTGAAAGAAAAAGGGGAAAGTTCTGCTTCCCACATAAAGCAGTTTCCCATCTCTGGGCAATGGCAAGGTAGTGGCAGTCAAGGATGATGATTTGACTCAACCTTTGGAACAGTCTCAATTAAATTTTCTTTGGAAACTATTTGAAAAACTATTGAAGGCGTAGCATTAAATTTCAGGTTTAGTTCTATTCATAGGAGAAGATTTGAAAAAGCATCTCTGCCTTCTGTTTTTGTCTCAGACTAGAAAGATGAGGTTAAGTACAGTAAATCAGAGATTAGATTTATTCTTGGATCAATTCCTTAATAGCTAGTCTAGCCAAGAACTCTGAAGACCTCACTGCATCTGGCAAATAAGCGACTTAAATCTGACGATTTTGAAAATAGCTTCCATCTCTAAAAAGTTTTCTATTATCTAAATTTAAGTCATTGCATAGCTGATCTAAAGGACCATTTTCATATTGTTCCATAAAAATGGAATATACATTTTTGGCTTTAATAAATGTGTGATATTTCAAGCTACCATTAAAAAAATCTAATAAAAGTTTATATATTAAATATTTCACCAGAGAGAAGGGTATTACTTAACAAATAATATAATAATTACCAGTAAATTCAATTATGAGGAGTGTTTCTCTTTGTTCTTTCTTTCTGGATCTTAAGAATAAACTGAAATTTGAATTTCTTGCTTCGAACTCCGCCTTTTATAAAACACCATTAATTTTAGTAGAAGTTTTGAAACTAATACAGAAACATTTCTCCATATCCAGAAGTCTATATTAAAACCAGAATTGATTAACTATATTAAAGAAAGGTGGCTTAGATTGGAAGAAAGTAATAGATCATCTAAAGTCCTAAGCGTTTTTCAATTGCTCTCCAAAGAGCACTGCCCAGGTTTTGGTATTGTCTTCAGTTGTGGCTTAATACATATATTTATGCTTTTATATCAAAGTAATTTTTAGAAAGGAAGTTTTCAGCTCTGTAATTAACATTCCACAATGGAAGCTTTGACACTTAATTACAGCACTGCTAAGACGATAATAATGTGAGAAATACTGAAGTTGAATGCAGTATTTCTTGACACACCTCTGCCTACCTTCTTATTGGCTGGGAACCAATTATATATGACTAGTAAATAATCCATACAGAAATGAATGTGTATGTACAAAGGCTGCGTGTGTTTACAACAGGTACTTCTCGTTAGGCCAAGTTCAGTCACTGCTGCTGATTTGGATTAGAACGTTATGGGCAGTAACAGTGGGAAACATCATCAGAGGCTGCTGTAGACTCAAAGAGGCCTCCACCTTCTGGATCTTGAGCAGCTTCCATTCCAGATTAGGTCAATCTTCAAAGCAAAGACGATGGCATTTTATCCCCTGCAAATCGCCGGACTGGTTCTTGGGTTTCTCGGCATGGTGGGGACTCTTGCCACAACCCTTCTGCCTCAGTGGAGAGTATCAGCTTTTGTTGGCAGCAACATTATTGTCTTTGAAAGGCTCTGGGAAGGGCTCTGGATGAACTGTATTCGACAAGTCAAGGTCACGTTGCAGTGCAAGTTCTATAATTCTTTGTTGGCTCTCCCACCCTTCCTAGAAGCAGCCCGGGCCCTCATGTGTGTGGCAGTGGCTCTCTCCTTGATTGCTCTGCTTGTTGGCATCTGTGGTATGAAGCAGATCCAGTGCACGGGAGCTAATGAGAGAGCCAAGGCATACCTTCTGGGGACTTCTGGAGTTCTCTTCATCCTGACAGGTATCTTCGTTCTGATTCCTGTGTCCTGGACAGCCAATATCATCATCAGGGATTTCTACAACCCAGCCATCCACGTAGGTCAGAAACGAGAGCTGGGAGCAGCACTTTTCCTCGGCTGGGCCAGCGCGGCTGTCCTCTTCATCGGAGGGGGTCTGCTGTGTGGTTTCTGCTGTTGCAACAGAAAGAAGCAAAGGCACAGATATCCAACTCCTGGATACCAGGTACGACACGCAGAGGGGCAGAGGAACATGACAACGCTGAATAAGACCAGCACCAGTTATGTCTAAAATTTGCTTTCAGCTCAAACTATGGATTATGGCTAATGTGTTTCATAAAGTCCTGCCAGAAACTGTAAGTACATCAGGCAGGAGAACTTGCTTTATGACTGCATTCAAATCGAGATGAAAAATATAAAGGGCATATAGATTGTAATTTGTCACCTGTGGTAGGAATAGAAATGACTCATTTTGGACATTCTGACATCATGCATTAAATGTATTTACTATCATTGGACTCAAATAATCTCGATTCCAATTTGTGTAGTCTAAAATCAAGCAGATTCATAATCTTAGTATAATGACAGACTACTCTTTTTTGACAACGATATATTATTTATTAAGAAAGCCAAATTATATTGCAATGGATAATGCATAACAATAAAATATATTCTAAAATATAACCTAAGCTATTTACCTCCAAATTATTTCTTATACTAACAACTGAAATCATATATTTTTCCTTTTAAAACAATTAACCTGAAAAATAACAGATATAACATAAGGATTTTAAGTGAATTTATTAAAATATGGAAATGTCCATCCAACGAAAAGATTTATTATTCCTTTATTATTCCTTTAGGAAACTCAAATGCACTAACAATTAAACCATTTTGGGAAAAAAAGGAGCTCTGATTTATCTTAGGATATTTGAAAAGATAGCCTTTAATCATCTAATTATACAGTTAAACTTACTTATAATTATATATTTAAAAAATGATTTATAAATGTGAAGTCATATGCTTTCATAACCTATGATTTGCACCTACAAGCAAATAGAACTATCTATCTTGATAAGACACATCCATAGAAGATGGTGAACACTCAATTCTCATCAAGAGGAAATATGGTCTCAATTAGGGAATTGAGGTTTGGGTGTTGAAGGCAGTGGTTTCTGTTCCTTGTTTTATTCTTTAGTCATTGTACAGGTTTACACATGCAAAGTAAAATGAAGAATCAAGGTAATGATTCAGGCAATTAGTCAGGCTAAAATAAGTACCTTCTTTTTAGTCCTCTAATAAATAGGAATGGCTAAAGCATTTTGTTTTACTTGAATTATGTGCACTGCTTTCTCAGTTTTTTACTTCCCATGTATGCAAGCCAACATCAGGGTTCAATGTGTGTGTGGGGTTGGGTGACGATGGGTCAAGAGAGTTTGGGGGACAAGACCACTCCTATAAGTTCCTTCTGAATATTTCCACTATGTTTTGAACCAATCAATGTTTATATATTCAATTTTAACTTTCTAAATATTGCATTTATTTTGTAATAAAGTTATATTGAATTTACAGTACATAATTGCGATGAACAGATTAAATGTGTTCACCAAATATTGATTGCCTGTCCATTCTTATTATAATAAAATAAATAGTTAGCCATTTTTAATGATGTTAATATATTGAACTGTGGGGTCAATTTAAGAATGAATTTCCATCCTCGAAAGATCATCTTATAAATCAGAAACGTTAGATCAGAGATAACTCAAGGCTGTGTTAATGCTGGGTCCTCACTCTGTTCTACAAACCACCAGCAAGGCTTCAATAAATCAAATCCTTCATAATGTAAAACCATATTGAAAACATTCATAGTACATTAATAATAAAGGCTACAAAAATGTAAATATCATCAAGAAAAACAATAATTTATTTGATTTTTTTCCTGAGATTGTTTTTTTTCCTTCAAATTTAATTCATAAAGATCTACATATTGGGTGTGTTGAAAAGAAGTCATTTATCTTATATAGGCAAGACATCAAGACAAACAAGATGTATGCTTAAGTTGTCATGGAATCATTTGTCTTATCCTTTGGCTCACTAGAAGAAGTAATTAGCCTTGCAGGATGGGTTCCAGAGTCTAAATGAGGCAAGCTATCCTATTAGCCAGAGGATAAAAGAGTAAAAAGATATAACACTGGGTAGCTAATGTAACATTAGCTACTGAATGTGGGGCAAAATTTCAGGAACTGATAACTCTTTTACTTGCTCTTTCATCAATCAAGGTGTACTTTTATGAAAAAAAAAAAGTCTCCTCTCTCCGCTGAAATATTTTCTCTATTACAGTAAGAAGAAACTTTAAACGAATTTCAAGATGCAATATGGTTGCAAAACACATATCACAAACCAGGTGTGCAAGAAATGCATCTTTATTTTCTAAAATTCAATTAAAACTCAACTTCTTGGTTATTTTACCATAGATTATATAGTTCTTGGGGTCTTTTGCAGGGATAAGCAGTATTTGGGATAATGGTTTCAAGGTATCAGTCCATGATCATCAGTCCATTCAGATTGTTGAGAAAATGTCTATTGGTAAAGATTTTGCTTACCTTGGTCAGTCATCACTTCAAATGAAAATTAGAGCCAAGACACCAAGAGAAGCCTGATACTCAAAAGAGGCAAAGGGATCATTAAGATCAAGAGCAAGCATATGTCCTAAGAGACCAAAGCTAAGATCATCCACACTCTCATAGTCCTATGATTACTATGCATGAATGCAAAAGTTGGACACTGAAGAAGGCTGATAGGAAAACATTGATTCATATGATATTGGAGGAGAACTCTATGAATACCCTGGACCAGCAGAAGGGCCTGAAACATTGCTGGAGGCAAAAAAGACAAAACTGAAGCTGTCCTATTTCTGGCACGTCATGAGAAGGCCAAGTTCTTTGGAAAAGACAAGAATGCTGAGAAAAATAGAAGACATCAGGAAAAGGTGTAAACCCACGTGAGATGGATTGACTCCACGAAAGAAGCTGTAGGCATGAATCTACAGAAATGAGCAGGGCCACCGAGGACTGAACATTGTGCATCTCAGTCACTCGTAGGGTGGCCAGGAGTCAGAACCAACTCAATGGCACAAAACACGCACTATTATACCTGACCATGTGGTCTCTTTAGGCTTCTTTGCCCTGTCAATTCTGTCATGTGTGACAATTTTTTTGAAGCTTTCTTGTTCTGGGTTGCTTGGATCAGTAGATTTTAACCCTGGCTGCATATTAGAATTGCTAGGGGAACTTCAAAATCTCCCAGGGCAGCCAGTTGCAAGATGATCTATGTCACTATTTCCCAGAGTCACAGCAGGAACTTCACCTGCTGACTCGGTTACCAGCTGTCTATAAGTAGTGTTGAAGGAGATCGTTTCTTCTCCTATAAGATTATTTCTTCTTTTAAATATCAGCCTCCCAAACTTCCTTCTTCTTCTTCATTGTTAAAATTGTTTATGATTTCACAGAGGCTTAGGCTTTCAGAAGCAAAGAGATGCATAAATAAAGGCTAAAACTCTCCTAGGCTACTTTGCCTTCAGTTTTGCTACTAGTTCACTGAGCCAGTAAAGTATATTGCTGGCTACCTTCTAGAATGGAGACCATGGAGAGAGGAGAAATATAATATTATCCAGGCATACATGGTTGAAATGTTTTAAAAGAGTAATCCTTTGTTGTTCACAAATTTAATTAAATGCACACTAATAATTATGTTTTTTTCTAAAAATTTTTCCATTTGCAAAAAAAATTCTTACTATATTTAAAAACATTTTGTTGGACTCATCTGTTCTTCACAATCACCATATAATGTAGACAGTATAGATGTTATCAATACATTTCAATGAAGAGAACTGAAAGTCATAAGGTTATGTAACTTGTTCAAAGTCACATAGCAAATATGAAGAAATCAAGAAGTCAATAGAACTAAGTAGAGACTTAATAAATATTTAAGAACTAATCAAGAAATATTATACATGTGGTATAATAGCGTGAGATTTTAGCTAATATGAAGTTCTTCCTCCCATGGAAAAGAGATGAAACTATAGAACTCGGAAATTTAAAAACAGTTTTTGTTTTTCTGTCTGAAAGACCTAAATTCTGAGGAGCTTGCGGGGAAAGAATACAATGGCTCAGGATTTCCTCACTCTTAAGGTCATAAAAAGATTTCTTTGGACAAAGGTAAAATTTTTAAAAACAGAGTTAAGAGGATCTAGATATTAATATTTCTCGGGGAAGGACCCTGTGGCCTCTTCCTAGTCAAGTTCCTGAGGAATGGGCACAGAGAAATTATAAAGTCTCAGACGGGTTTGAGAATTTGGGAACAGAAATGATCTGAGCCCTGACCTAGCTGAAGTCAAAGGCATTGACAGTTTTCCTTGTTCCCTCACAGTGCTGGGGCATTAAAAACAAGTCTATGGTGTATTTAGTCAGCCAGGTTAAGAGCTAATCTTGCCAAGTTTATTAACTAGAACTGTGTAACAGAAGAGTATCTCCCATTCACCTGAAAGTGGCACAGAGTATTCAAAAAGTCTCAGCCACCAGGACTGAGAACACAGCAGTGACACCATGGATGGACACGTGGGCTTGTCCATGGCCTATTTGTCCTCAGGTCCTTTTCTTACCCTTACTAAGCTCTAATCTGTCTCCTAAGGAGATGAATTCCAATGGGCTATGCAGTGGTACGCCAAGCACCAGGTACAAGCAGTAAAAGGTAACTCTATCTGTAGAGAATTTAAAAACAATAATGAGACCAGCTAAATATTGGATCTGTTTATTATCTTCACATGCTGGACTTTCTCAACAATGTCAGTTATAAAGTATACTTTTGCACAGTAATAATTGTGTTGGTCTAAATCCTGAACAATCACTACAGTTAATGTGCAGATAGATAGATAAGTAGGTAGATAATAATAACATTAATAATAATAGATAAATAGATGATAGGTGGTAGATAGTTATATAAATGATAAATGTATATAATAGATAGATGATGGATAGATGATAGTAAGAGAGAGAGAGAAAGAGAGAGAGAGGCAGAGATGCTCCAGTGAGCCCTGACACCTGACATGCACTATTTCAAGAGTAAATATGGAAATTTTTCTCTAGATTCAGATTCATCGAGGCATGATTTTCAAATCATCACTCTCCAGCTACTCCGTTTTATTATTCTGAATTGTTAATAGAATAAAAACACCTAGTCACCATAAAATAACAGCATTAAGTAACTCAAATTCTATTTCTGTATTGACAGAGTCTACATTACAGAAATTAGAGGCACAAACTATACACTAGCTAGCTTGAATGAGTCTCTCCTGTTAAGGACTTCGTAAACTTCCTTCAGAGCAATGGTTATAAAGAATACAATGTCTATTAAAGAATAAATATTAAAAATGTGCTAATTTGAAGCATATTACTGAAAACTATTTCTCTGAGGAGAAATATGGTAAAGAGGAGTGGTATGGTAAAAAACAAAAAACAAAAAACAAAAAACACTAATAATCTGTATCTGAGAGTCTGGTGTGCTGGGTAGAACTAAGGCTCTCTGGAGCGATGCCTCCAGAGATGAGTGCATCCTCCTCACAGCTTTGCTAGAAATATTTAGAATGATTTTACTTTTCCTAGTTGGATCTGACAGATACAACAACTGAGAATTATCCTGAAATGGCAACATCTCAGCAGAATCCGCGGTGAACAACTAAAGGTCTTAAATATTAGATTGATGACTGAGTTTCACATGAGCCCAAAGAATTTAGAGACAACCCTGGGGAAATTAGAGACTCTCGCTGAATAATGTTAAGTTTGTATTCCATAGGGGCTTGAAACAGAAATTAAGTTCAGTTTTTAAAAATATTTAATATTTGCATGTGAAAACATCTGGCCCATAGGAGATGGCAAATGTTTTGCAGAGAAAATAAAGAAATAATGAATTAATGAAGGAAGAAAATAATAAACAAACTATAATATAAAGCACCTTATCGAGGAATAGTCAAAAGCTTAGTTCCTATATAGATCTAGAGGAGTTTTGTGTTTTTGGTACTCAGAGCGGGATAATATTTATTTAATGGACTACCTGTTCAAGAATTGATGCCAAGTAGGACAAAAAGAAAATAAGATGGAGAAAGGTATAATCTGAATTCAGATTGCAATTTAGCAAAGCTCAGAATTTGACAGTAGAAATGACTAATAAAATATTTGATAAGAAGCAAATCATAAGGCAGACATGACTATAACCAAATGACTAAAACTTTTACTGCATAAAGAGGCACCAGACATTTTCTCATAGCTGGGCTTCCAGTGAGACAAAGAATGTTTTCTTCAGTTGGGCAAATACCCTCATACACTCTCAATAACAAGGCTGATTTCGAATATGGAAGCAGTAGAAATGAATTTGCCCACTAGATTCTGAGGAAAAAAAGAAAAACAAATAAGACATAATAAAGGAGAATTAAAAGTATGAAAGACAGCTGATAACAAAGACAGGACACCACTAGAAAGCAGTGCAAACAAGTGGGGGTGGGAGGGTCTAAGATGATTGAAAGGGAAGGAAGAATTTCAATAAGTATAGAACGGGAAAAGGTAACATTCAGTTTCACCACCAGGAAAATAATTCTTAGAGCTCTGGCACTTGATAGGTAACGAACATTCTCAGAACCATTGGAGACACAATTGCTATTTATAAAGTCCTTTTCTATCTTCTCCCAGAGCTGGTGTAAGGTTGAAAAGAATCATGGAAAGAGTTGAGGCCAAGAGAAGTGAGCCTCTCTCGCTGACTCCTCACCTCAGTCTGCTGTGACTCAGGGCCTCAGTACATTCCATCAGTAATTCCCCAGACTTCAATCTGCCTGCCTCAGGAAAGACCTGCCATTCATTCAACTTCCCACTCATCTTCTCTGACATCACCTCTTGCTCTTTCTCTTCTACTCCATCACCCTCAACTTGACCTTAGATCTGTCTGAGCATTGAGTTTCCATGCATATTGCATTTCACACCCCATGAAATGTCTTCTATTTTGACTATTCTAAAGAAGCTGGACTCATTAAGATTGCCAAATCTCTTTCAATAAGCCTGTCACTTTTTTTTTCAAATCTTTCCTGACTTAATTTACCCTCTTGAATTATCATTGAAAACTTTTGTTGAGGATTTTTAAAGTCACACTGCTTTTATCTTCCTTCCCTAGATTCTCAATATATTTATCTCCTTCGAAAACTCATTTCTTCCTGTTATTTCAGCTGCAAGTCAATGGCAAATGTTTTAGTAGAAAAAACACTGGACTAGATCTGAGTCATAACTTGGTTCTTCCATACAAATCAAGCCTCCGTTTTCTCATCTACGAAAAGTAGAGAAGGAATAAGCAATTTTTAGTATGTCCTATGTGCTCATAACTAGACAAAAGACATATTTATTTAAATTTAATTCTTCTTACATTTTTCTTTTACAGACTAAAAAAACTGGTGCATAAAGAGAGCTACATAAGCTTTCCAAGAACACAACAAGGTCACTGCCCCAAATCAATGCATCTCGAAAGAGTACACTTTCTTCTGTGGTACAAGGCCTTCCTCCTCATCGTCCCATACAGGGAAGATAATAACAACCCTTCCTACCTGGAAGGGCTACTTTGCAGAGAAAATGCGGCAATGCCTGTGAAAGCATTTTAATCATAAAGCATTATGTAAATGTAATACATAATTACTGTTATTATCTCCCAGCAATCCAAGTCTTAAGCTCTTTATAGTTCGCTTGCTTTCTCTGCCCATAAAGCAATTCACTTTTTATGTCCTGTTGGCCTTAAACTTAGGCAAAAATAATATTCATTATGTTTTCCTGAGCCTCATGTTTCATCAATTTCCCTTAACCTTCGTAAGTGTCACAATTCATTTAGTCTCCTAAGACGTCATTGACTGTTACAATGTGGTTTAATCCCTGTTGTTCTGGAGTAATAATAGCACCTTCTTTTTCTCTCAAAAACCCCAGTTTGGTTGATTTCCTTGGAGGCCTCCTGCTGTGGTCCCTACCTTCACCATTCTTGCTCTTTGTGCTATAAAACATTACTGAACAACACCTTGTCTCTTCTCCATTTATACCCATTAATGTGACCCCTGATTGCTACTTGCTCAGCTTACGTGGATAGACTTTTTGTCCCTCTGCTCATCTCATGAATCCTTCCCTTCCACGCTTCCCGCACACAGAAGGACAGATTTTCACCTCCAAGCATGGCTATTATTATTTCACTTTCATCATTAGAGCTCATAGGCATTTAAAATTTCTGATCCTAAACTTTATTGTCTATTTTCAATCATCCTTTATCATCTTTACTTTTCTTTCCTTAGCTTTCTCTCTATATATAACTATGAATTACTGCCTAAAGTACATATAATTGGGTTCAACCTGTCTGGTATTTCACTAATCATCACAAATGTTCACTCCAAATCTAGCTTCTACTCTCTGTTGCTTCTCTAAGCCCTGCTTTTTCCACACCCCTCTCCTTCGTCTTTGTTTTGTGTAGATTGAAAATGGACATCAATCTTTTGCAGTGCTTTCCACTGAGAGATAGAGTCTACTTTCCCAGCGCTAAAATCAGGGCTGGCTCATGACTTGCTCTCAGTAACAGAGTGCAATTGAAGTGACATTATACGAGTTCCGAGTTCAGACAGTAGGAGTCTTGCCCTCCTAGAATGCTCCTACCATGTTATTGGTCAAGACCACCCTAACAGAGGATGAAAAGCCAGGTAGAGAAGATTCCAACCTTCTGAGACATCCCAATAATTCCAACAATGTCAGCTGAGGTCCCCGACATTCCAGTGAGCCCCAGTGAGCCATGTGGAGCAGAGAAGGCTCATGCCAGCTGAGGGTAGTCCAACCTGATGCTTCATACAATTGTGGGCAAGTGATATTTGAAACTTTTTCAAACAAGTCTCTCACTTCATTCAGTTCATTCATTTCCTTAATATTAGTATCTATGTGTCAATATGATTTGTTTTGTTTTCTATATT
>NW_011888819.1:514336-528288 GCF_000151845.1 Pteropus vampyrus
AAAATTGTGACTCTCGCTTTAAAATAATTTTCTGGATATAATCATGGTTGCATATATTGCCTGACCAAAGCATGAGGCAAGAAGGAGCACTCATGAGAGATACCGCATGGCGATGTAAGGAAGTACATGGCATACTTTTCTCACATGTTTTTACTAAAACAAGTTTTCTCATGTCCTAACGTTCTTGTATTCTAGACATTATGGTTCAAGAATTTTTTTAGTGCCAGTTGTTACAAAAGCAGTTTGATGGTTAATTTTATGTGTCAAATTGACTGTGTCACAGGATTCCCAGATACTTGGCTAACCTTATTCCTGAGTGTGTATGTAAAGGTGCTTCTGGATGAGATTAGCATTTCAACTGGTAGATTTCATAAAGAAGTAGATTGTTCTCCCAAATGCGGGTGGGCATGATCCTACCCATGAAGGGCCCGACTACGGCAAAATGTGGAGAAAGAAAAAATTCATGTCTTTTCTTTTCTTCTTCTTGACTGATTGAGCTGGGACGTTGATCTCCTGCTCTCAGACTAGTATTTACACCATCTGCACTCCTGGTTCTCAGGATTTTAAACTTGGACTGAATTATACCACTGGCTCTCCTGGGTCTCCAGCTTGCAGATGGCAGATTGTGGAACTTCTCCTCTTCCGTAAGTGCCTGAGCCAATTCCTTATAATATATTACTCTCTCATATATGTAAGTTATATGTGAGATAGAAATGAGATAAATATATGAGATATATATCCATGAGATATGTATGATATATACATATATATTATATATCATATATCTCCTATTAGTCCTATTTCTCTGGAGAACCCTAGTACAGTCTTCTTATTTTCAGAGAACAGACATTCTCCACAACCTCCAAAACATAGGCTCAGAACGGGATACTATGAGACATTTATATTGCATTAGATCCGGGAATTACTAGACAGAGTTTTATCTCTAAACGTGGATTAACAGAATCTGCCAATGTTTTCCTAACATGACCGTGTTAGAAACACTCGAGATTCTTGTTAATACACATTTCTGCCCTCCACCCCAGATATACTTAATAAAATTATCTGTAATGGAGTCCAGCATCTTATATCTTATACATACCCCAGAATAATCTTCTACACACACCTTAGAGTGTAGGAAGCATTTGCCAAAGGCAATAGGTAGGGCAAGCCTGTGTTCTCCCTCACTTTGTAATTACTTGAAAGCAAATGGAGTAGGCCTTGTACATGTTGTCAAAGGTATTAGCTGAATTTAAGATCCACTCTGAGTTTCAGGGAGTTCCTTTGAACCAGACTCGTTATTGCTTTCTCTTGCTATTGGTGGATTTGCTATGACATTTTAAATGCCATCTCGTGTATAAAACTAGAGTCCAAATGTCTTCAAAAACCACTTATGGTAATTAGTAGAGCAACTTTAAAAGGACGTTTTCAGGTGTCTGTCCATAAAGACTGCTATTACATCACTTCTGTTGGAGTTATTATAACTTAAATAAGAGTCTAGCTTAGAGGAGTGGTTGAAATGTGCTGAACTTCGGGGGGTGGAGGGAGGATGCAGCAATTACCCCTGGATTGTGCCTGAACAGGACTGGATCCTTGAATCTTGGCTTCTTAGGTGGAGCCTTACCTACCGCAGAGTTGTAATTGTGCCTGCATTTTGGCAGCAAGTATGAATCTATGTGAACTTGAACAGAACTTACTATATAAATTGCCATCCTTTATCAAATCAACTGCTTATGCTCAACACTGACATGCATTACACATACATAAAAACGCACACACATCATACATTACAGCAAGATACAATCATTTACCTAAAGGAACAACTGAGACATATACCTTAAATATCAGTTAAAATTGATTTGTCTGGTGAGAATGAAATATTCTTGGAAAGAAATTCCTAGCACATTTTTTGAATGAGGGAAATCTCATCACCCTCCAAAGGATGTTTACAAATTTGGAGATTTACTTTTTATTAGACACCTGTAACTCTGGATCTTAAATCTAACCCTTGTGGCTGATTGTCTTCTGTCTCCTGCTAACTCCAATATGGATTACAATCTCTCACTTCCATTAAAATCTCTCATGAAGAAATCCATATGTAGCAGATTTTATCAGAGGTTTGATAGGGAAGGCTTAGGTAACAAAAAAGGTAAACAAAAATCGACTTTAAAAATTAACTGATATTTGCTATTCCTGATTGTAGAAGTTCTTAACTTGAACAGTAGAAATTTCTCACCAGCCACTTTTCTTGAATTCAGCCTCCAATTTTCTACATTCGTCTCTACTCCATTTTTTAGATGATCTGTAGATTTTTGTTTTTTGTTTTTTTTAATTCCTAGGGTCACTTCTCATTTCTTATGAATTTTTCTACGCAGAGAAACTTAGTCTCTATCTCTCAGTTTGAGCCTTCACTTTGTATTTCTAAAGATTTCTTCAGTCCTTTGTCCCTGGTCTCTGTAAATGAGAAACAGTTTGGGGTTTAAATAATAACTTGTACCACAATATAGGTAAGTAAAATGATACATAGGAAGGTGACTGAAGCATAGATGGATAAATAGATGGATGGATGAATGGATGGATGGAGATAGATGATTGGAGTGGGGGATGGGAGGGAAGGAGGAGTGGAGGGGAGAGAGAGAGAGAACGAGCCTAGAACAGTTCTTGGCACATAGTTGATGATTAATACATATTTATTCAATAAACAAAAATGTTGTCTCCTTAACTGATCACTAATTCATCTACCCAAACATTCATTTAACAAATATTTTATTAAACTTCTTTTAGATGTCAGGTACTTTTCTAGACCCTGAAGATAGAACAGTGAATAAAATGTCAAAATCTCCATACTTATGGATTTTGCATTCTAATGGACTTCCTGTTAATGTTTTCTCCCGAATAACTCTAGAATTCTTTTTCTATTGTTCTTTGCAGCCAAATCTTCATCTTCATCTTCTTCTTAATTGGATGAATAAAATAGCCTACTGATAATTACTTTTTAAATTTTTTTTTTGTCTTGATCCTTTACAATTCACCATTCTCATTTCAACCACAATTTTTTTCCAAGACCAAAATCTGATTATGTCCCTACTTTGTGCTATTCACTGGTTTTCCATCCATTTCAGAATAAAGCTTGAGTTCCAGAGCTTGGCTCCCAGGCAGGGCTCTTGATGAGTTTATCCTTTCAAAATGTGACTTCATGGTGTTTTAAAACACACGCCAAACTTAAAACCATGCTGACTTACTTGCAATTCTTGAAATTTGCCTCAACACTTCATGCTTCCAGCCTTTTGTACATACTATTCCTTTCATCATCCTCACCATTCCCCTAGCAAGGTCGAATTCATCCACTGGTGTGAAACACAAATATTTCCTTTCTCAGATTCTTCCTGGACATTCTCAGTTAAGAATTTCTTCTATTATGTCCTTGAATGATATAAATGACTTTATTATAGTTCTGACCTCACAGCTTTCACTTTGACCCCTCCTATTCATAGTGCAGGAAATAAACTGCTTTTTTTTCTTTTTTTTTAATTAAAATTTCTTCGTGTCAGTCTTTTGCTCTATGCTTTCCCACGCATGTACCTCCTGCCTGCTTTTCCAATCTCATCTCCCCTAGTTCTTCTCTTAGTTCGTTTCACGTAGCTCCGCCTCCCTTCTGTTTTTTTGAACACACCCTTATCAGCTCTGCCTGGAATGCCCTTCCTGTGGCTCATCTCAAGCCTGACTCATACTCATGCTTTAGGTCTCACCTCAGTTGTCACCTGTTCGGAAATGTTTTCCAGCATTGCGAGTTCTACAGTGGCCTCCTCCAATTACTCTCTATCCTAACACCCTGTTCAGATATTTTTTAGCACTATCCATAATGTAGATAGATCTCAATTACTTGTTTAAGGGTCTCTGCTGATTCTTTGGAATGCAAGTTCATTGAAAATGAGGATCCTGTCTACTTTTCTCTCACTCCTCTGGCTCTAAAGCCCAGCATGGTAATTGACAAATGTATTGACTGACTCAATAAATAGTACTGATCACATGCTACTATTTGCTTCTTTCTCTCCTACCAGACTGAAAATCTAGGGGACCTAAGTTTTATATCATTCACTTTAGTGCCACCAGGAAGCATCATCTTAGAGATAATTAAATAATATTTTATTGAATATTAAAGCAACCAGCAAAAACCACACCTAGTGATATAAAGATAAAAAAAACACATATTTTAAATGGAATTAAGAAAAAGATAAATAATAAGATTCATTTTTCAATACCTAAGACTGATTAATTCTGAGGCTATACATACTATCCATCAAAGTGAAATAAGAGTGGGGACAAAAGTCCTGCCTGAGGTTTAGCATCAGTAAACCTGAATCCTTCTGCATTTGAATGATGCTGCACGGGGAGCCGGCCTTAGGTTCACTGGCCTCACTTCTATTATTCAAGATGGATTATAAAAAGAGATGATGACCTATGATGACCTATAGGGAGGTGCCAAGTAGAGCAACTGCCCAGCAGTTCCAGAGGGAACATTCACATCACCTGAAGCTCTGGATCAGTACATCTGAACGAATTTATCTAGCTTGGTTCAAATACTCAGTCCTAAGCCAAAACCTATGCCCGGGGAAATGGGAAAAAAAAAATTATGATTGGCCTTGGTTATATATCCTTTCTATAGTTGAAGCACAAGGGACAGAATATCAGAAGTTACAGAAAATACATGGCAAGTCAAAAGCCATTCCTATTTCAAACGTGATGATCTTTTATCTTTTTCTCTACTCTTTAACGATTTTTCAAGTTGTATAATTTTACGTAGTTATAAAAGTTATAGACAAATATATTGGAGGTAAACATAATTGAGAAAAACACATGTTTGTTTTCTCTACAAAAATTATTGCGGTGATTCTGCTATATAATGCATTTTGAGGTTACACTTGCTTTAGGGGGATATAAATCTTTTTATCACAAGATGCCCAGAGTCAGTCTCTTTTAGTTACCTGAGTAGTTTTTTTTAACAAAGATGACAGAATCACTCTGACTGAAAAGTTCTAAGATGCACTGCCCCAAATCTTAAAGCATATCCATTGGCGGAGAACATCAATTACATCTTCTGCTACAGACATCCGTGCAGAGGCTCCAACAGATACTTCCATGGGACTGGTGCCTCTTTAGTGGGGCCCACCCTCTGTGAAGGGGACCTTAATTCAGCATAGTATATGTTGATTTTTTAAAAACTTTACCATGATCATACTGTTTTACAAATAGTTTTTTCAGAATGGAGATTCTTCTTAGTAAGACACTATGCTAATCAATCTACTGAAGCCAAAATGTAAGTATCTTTATTTACACCCTACACTTAATTGGAATTATAACTAGATAAATATGAAACAATTGTAGTAAACACATAGATACAATTATTTCCTTTAGTACTCAAATTTCATGAAGATAATAGTTGTAAAGTACAGGCACTAAGTTTTCTTTATCGCTGTCTATCTTCACGACACTAAGAATGTATGAGCTAAAACATAAGCTATTTTTGATAAAAACTGTAAATTAAAACATGAACTATGACAATATTAACTCCATGAGTTAGGACATGAAGGGTTTGGTCTATTCCTCCTGCTGAGTTATTGTGCCAGTGGAATTTGCCTGAACCAAGAATAATAGCATTACTAGAACAGCCTAATTGTATGTCTGGCTACAGTTCAAACTTCCTGGTGTATATGATGCAAGCTCTCCCTCGGGCAATCCTGGTTTCCTGGATAACCTGGGAAATGAATGAAGATGACCTAATAGATAATTAACTTTTTGTAGAATGCTTTCCCAGCCAGTTGTTTTTAAACATTGTGGGAGAATTTATTCATTGTATCGATTTTTACTATTTAGAAAATTTTTGTGTGACAGCAACTGCCATTCGTCAAAGTTTTTCATTTATGTACGCAATTGTGCATATTTTAAAGATAATATGCAACTAATTTTAAGATATTAAGATTGAGCTGGAGATTTGTGAAATATCTAAAGTTATATATAAATTTACAAATGTATATGTTCACAGCAGTCCAAAATCTTGACTTCTAGTTAAAGCACAGAAGTGAAATATAATGAAAAGCTTCCACTTGAGTTAACTATTTTTCATAGATTTTTATTATCTTACTAATATTTTATCTAGTATTTTAGATTATTAGTTAAATTAGAATAATTTAGATTAATATTTTTATTTGAATTTGCAGTTGAAAATTATGTTAAACATTATTAATAAATACAAAGTAATATTCTTATTCATTCATTAACAAACTTTTTGATATTTTCAAAGAAAATTATAAAATATAAACTCAATTTATGTTTGCTTTCTGAAAAAGTAAACAGTACATTTATAGCAACTGTACTGTTGAAATATCTTATACATTTCACTAGCTTAGCCAAAAATATAATTTAATTTTAAAAAAGTGTTAGCAAGTAGCTGGTGGCTTCAAAGTAGGTAGAAAGATATTTTTAAATTCTTGGGCCAACCCTCTAAAAATAGAGTGAGAAACTTTATTCATAAAATTTAATATTATTTAATGACACTTCTGATGATTCTATCCTTGCTTTTTAATTCTATTTTTCATTGATTGTTTTATTTATTTACCCTTTTATATTGAGGGCTCATGCATGTCACACAGTGAGCTGGTCTGAGGTTACAAGGACCAATGAGATAGAGCTTAGGGCCTGAATCTCTCAGGTTGGAAGGATATAAAGGTTATTGGGGATAAAGAGGTCAAAGTCATATGAGGACAAATGTTGACAGATCAATCACAATTACAGTGAAGTCACCAGAATGATGTCAAAACGTAGATAGATATTGGAATGTGGAAAACATATATATTGTTACAGCTGTTGCTTGTTGACCTCACTTTTCTTTTTGCTTCTACCCTCGTCTTGTTTCTGCATCTCTCCCTTGCCTCTCAGACTGTTTTTACATCCTCATTCTTCCATCCCTCAGTTCGCATTATCAGCTTTCTCCCTCTCCTTAGAGTCTTTTCTGTATCCATTCTTACTCTTCACTTCTTGCCTCAAATAAAGAGAATCACTTCTCCTGTTTATGGCGAATCTCTCTCTGCGTATCACAGATCTTACCTCCTCCCCACTTTGTCCAGGCCTCGTCCACTAATTACTCCTCTCACATTATGAATATTTCATTTCTCTTTCTCTTTTCTTTGTGAGATACACATATACGCAACTCTATTTCATCATTAAAAATATTCCTTGACTGCTTTCTCACCACATTTTTCTTTTCTTCATAGTCAAAATTATTCTAAATTTATCATTGCTCTTTGTTTTTACCTTCCCATTCACTCTTCTACTTACTGCAAATTGACTGTCACTCTTCACTCCACCGCTATCAGTGAAACTACTCCATGACAAAATTCAAAAAAACACCTTTCAGTCTCTATTTGGTACCATTGCCAGGCTGCGTTTGACACTTACAGATAATACTGCTCCTTAAAATGCCTCTTATTTATTTTTTTTCTTCTTACCATTTCTCCCTGATCATCTTCAATTGGCTTCTTTTCCTTCAACAGCTTCTTAGTACTATGTTCACCAAAATTTGTTTTTATCATCTCTTTGCATTCTCTTCTCTTTCTCTAGGTATTTTATCTATGCCAATTATTTCAAATGCACCAATGAATTAATAACTCCCAAATGTCTTTCCTCACCCAGACTATTCTCCTGAGTTTCAAATCCTTACTGCTATTTGCCTACAAGATGTATTCATCTACATATTCTTTGTGAACTATCAACTAAATCTACACATAACTGAAGTTATTATTGTTATTCTCCATCTTGCTCTGCTTATTGTATCTCCTAACTTGTTCAATGTCACCACTGTCCCCTGAGTCACACAGGACTGATAGCCAAGAACTTTCTGATGCCTCTCCTTCCATAATCTCTAGTTCAATCAATCGATAGTCCCTGTCATGTCTTCATCCTCAATATGTTTCGAAGCTGTTTCTACCTCTAGCTTCACTGCCCTTCTCTTAGGTGGGTCCCTTAAATTTTTCGCATGTACTAATGAGTTACCACTTCAATTAATTTCATTAATTTGAAACTTTTTGTTTTTTAAAACATTGTTTCCATGGTAGATTTATCTTTTCTTTAAAAAATAAAAAGCTAATGATGTCATTCCCCATCTTGAAATCTTCCAATTTTCTTTTTGGACAGCAGGATAAAGTGCAAACTATTGTCTAATGGCAGTCAGCTCTTAGTTACATGGCCACTGCTTACCTGACTAACTTAATTTCTTTAAGATTTCCTCATGTGAGCTTTTTACTCCGGCCAATAACAACATGTTCTCACCTAATATAATGCTACTAGGCACTTGGCCTATCATGACAATTGAAGATCCAGAGACTTACTACCTTCCTATCGTGGTGACATTTATTTATCCTTAGCTGGGTCACAATCCCATCTTAGTCCCACATAACATTTGAACTAAATTATGAAGCTAATCACCATCATCTCTTTTCCCATCTTTACTCTCAGCTGAGAGTTTTGCTCCACTGGAAAAAAAAAAAAAGATAACAGAGAATAATCTCCACAAACTCCCCCAGACCACTGTCAGCTTCTATCTGTACATGTCCATATACTCTGTTTTCCTTTGTACTTATTTTAAACTGTGTATTTTTCTAAGAGCCTCTATATTTGGTTTCTACAACTTATCCTTCCTTGCCTACTTAATAAAATGGCTAAGAAATGTTTTTCTGTTTCCGTTACATTATCCTTTTTACCTTCTCTATTGAATCATAGCCATCAGCGTACAAACGTGTAAGAAGATAATCTATTCTGTGTATAAATGTAAAAATATAGTCCCTTCTGATCTGATAGCACATCCTAGCTTCTTATTTACTTTTCTGTAAATACCTAAAAAAATTGTCTTCTGCCTCCTATCTCTAATTTGATTTCTATCATTCCCTCCTAGACCTACTGCAAGCAGGCTTTTATTTCCGCCACTTCAAAAAACAGCTTTTATAAAAATCACTAATATTACTTAATCCAAAGATGAATTCTCAGTCTCCAACCATCCAATTTATCAGTATGTAGGTTGCAGTCACTCACACCCTTTTACTTTATGCATTCCTTCATTTGACTTTCTCGACTCCACTCTCTCTTGGCTTTTCTCCTACCTTCCAGGTTGTACCTTCTTACTTACCTCCCTTCCGACACACCATTTGGCCGGGCGGGGAGGAGGGGGGCAGGGAGGGGAAGTCCTCTTGTCTGCCAAAATATCAGCATTCTTGGACTTCTCATTTCTCTTCATACTAACTCCCAAAATATTCTTCTCCATTCCCATGGCTTTTAACACCATCTATACTATGAAAACTTAAATATATTCCAGACCTCTCCCCTGACTTCCACATGCATATATACAACTGTTTTCTTTACTGAGCATCTAATAAGCATCTCATACTTAACATTCCTAACATCCAACTCTTGACTGTTCTACCTCATTTTTCCCTATAGGCTTTTCCCTTCACCTTTCCACTTAGTTTTTCTCATTTCGGTATATGGTAATTCTATTCTTTTGGTCATTTAGCTCAAAAAACCTTAGAAATATTATTGAATCTTCTCCTTCCTCTCATCTAATACTCCAGTAATTTCTGTCAGCTCCACTTTAAAAATGCATGCTGAATCTGGCCACCATGATTCTCATCACCACTAACATCTTATCCATACCACTATTTTCTCTCGCATACATTTTATCAACGGCCTCTTAACTGATCTCCTTCCTTCATATCTGTTACTCTACAAATTATTTTGACTCGGCAGCCAGAATTGTTTATCTAAACTCTATATCAAGGTCAGACAGGCACTGCGACCAACAGCGTGGACTCTGACATAGACATCCTGGGCTTGACTCTTACCAGCCATTTGACCTTGCATGGGTCACTTCATCTCTACATGCCTCTGTTTCTTTATCTATAAAATAGCAATAAAAATGTGATCAACATATAGAATTGCAATGAAGATTAAATTACTTAATTATTTATGAAAAGGATAATGTCTGGCATATAAGAATTAGTTAAATAAAATTAACAAATATCACTTCTCTGCCCTAAAGCCTTCACCGACTTCCCTTTTCATTTTTACAGTAAGTTTTCAGGTCTTTTATCATCTCAATCTCCTTAAACATCTCTGACATCACCTGCTGACAATTTTCTGTAATCATATAACTAGAACCAGGAATCTTGCTTGACTTGGAAACAATATTTGATGTCCACTCAGCCTGGAATGCTACCTCCCTATCCCCCCCTACCCAGATAGCTCTATAGATCACTCTCTCAGTTCCTTTACCCAAATGTCATATTCTCAAATATCACCTTCTATTCTACCCTGTATAAAAATATGTCACCTATCTCTACTTTGGAAGTTGCTTCTCCAGTACTCTGCTTTATTTATCATCAAAACATTTATTGAAAGCTAATATATTATTCACGAATATACCTTATTGTCCAAAAACATTTCATTAATCTAAATATGTTTAATTTATGAATTTAGATACAAATAGTCTAGATTACTGTGTTTTGGCTAGTGAGTAACAAGATTTTAGTTAGTGAGGAAATTATCTGAATATTTAAAAAATGAAATTAGATCATGACAGTTCCTAAATTTAGAAAAGAAGGGTTTGGAAATAGAGAAAATCATGAGTTTAGATAGTGAGAAATATTTGTATATCCTAAGTGAATTACGAGTTCCAAAATGCAGTAACTCTATGGTTTTCTGTTGTATCCCAGGGTCAAGAATGAGACTTAAGAAAGAATAGAACTCCATTAATTGTTTGTCTATTTAAATTAATAAATAAAATATTTGTAAACAAAACTCTGTTTTTTCTATGGTTGACTGGTCACAGAAAATTCTCACTGAGGTCACAGATACTGGCTGAGGAAATAATGCTAGTGATGCAGAAATAGTAGTAACACTAGAAAGATGACTCTTTTAGTGACTTAAATTACTTGTGTTCTCAGGAAATACGTGAACCTTTTCTTATTTAATTATTTTCACTTGATGGTGGGATGCTAGCAGAACATCTGATTTCATGAGTTGGTGGATCAAATTACTTAGTATTGTTTGCAATCTCTCCCTTAGCAATCAGGGGTTATTTCTCTAAAAGAGAGTAATTAGTCTCTGACAAGGGAATGAATGATTTACATCTAATTCTGAGGTTTTCCACTCCTATTCTCCTTTCAAGGCTTTCTATGAACCTTATATAACATCTAATCCACTTACTCTTAAAGGCTATGTGCTATAGCAAGTTTTTCCTGCGCATCTGATCCAATCAGCTGATGTTATCAGTTTAATGGGCCTGAGTGGTATTTTATGGAAAAATAAGATAAATTCCCTAAGGAATAATTGGGCAGAGCTCAAGATTTCATGTACAATTGAGGTAAGGTCCTGATGATGTTTTCCTTTCCCATACTAGTGAAAGCAAATATCTTCAGTCATTTACCAAGTGCCAAGGGCTATGCTAAATTGCTCTAGAAAAGAGACAATTGCAAAAACAGCAGCTTCAGAGGAGTTATCCCTGTTTAAGGTTATGATAACTCATTTTCATCTCTGAAAAAATCTGATTTTTATAAGAATCAAACAAGTGCAATAGTGGAGATCTGATCAAAATGACCAACTCTGTATATCTCTTGTGTCTTTTAATCTGGCAGTTATCTTTGCGATGTCCTCAGCAATGTGCTGTCACTTTAACTTAACTATTTTCACAGCGTGACCATCCAAAGTTACTAATTAATCTCCTTCATCATATTACTCTTATTTCCTGTGTTAGAGAATCAATGTAAGAATCGTGACAGTTGTCATATATGTCTATTGCGAATACATTCTCCAAATTTTAGAGAATAATAATTTGAGTTTTAGATTCTCCTCCTGCTTTCCCTTGGGCCTACTGTGAAATTGATTTAAAACAAATCTTCATTTATCACCTGACTTTCCTCACTCTGCCTGGCATCCTGAGTCCCCAGAGTTCAGTTTTAGCTCATACACACTATAATAATTTATAAACGGTCTAGGTATTTCTATTTTGTCAGCACATTTTTACATTGGTAAAGGGTCATAGAATCCTTTTAAGAAGGCTAGAAAGAAGATTTTCAATACATACTGATTGCAACAGCACTGTCTTTCCATATGGTACGTAGCCTTTCATAATTCAAGGGGATTAAGGTTTTCAAATTAACTCAAGTGAGATTAAATAAAAGGCCATAATTCTATCATGTTGAATCAGTCCTCTCTTTACAATGATAGATTTTTCTTTCTGCAGCATAATTACACCCTTACACCCTTAGTGAACTGGCTTCTACATCAGTTCCAGGGGTCCTGTGATCAACTGACTATCTCCAAAGTTCCTGTCAGGTCAAACCATTCTGGTTATCACTGCAGCCTTGCTGTCTTTGGTATGAGTAAAAGATATTATTTGGTTCAGGCCACCCTGGGAATTCATTGGCCAACTTCTCTCCTTAATCTCTGGGCCAAAAAAAGGGCAATCACTACATACCTTTCCAAAGATACCAGGGCTGTTCTGCATTGTAACTTTCAATCTAGTGGTGAAAGGAGCTCCCTCTTAAAGCTCTCAGAAAACATAGTTAAGAAAATTGTTCATGTCAAATTCACTGCAACATTCCCCCAAAACATCACAAGATCCAGGTTTTAGGCAGGGAAAAAAAAAAAAAAAAGAATAAGCAATAAGAACCCTTCTCAGATGCCAAAGCCAGTACCTTGCATCCACAGCTGTGGGTAAGAGAACTATTTTAGTAAATTCAACAATGCAAAAATTTTATTTCTCCATTTTAGTCTAACACTTAGACTCCATTCTGATCCATATCACTCAGGTTTGTTTGTTTGTTTGTTTGTTTGTTTCCTGAAATAAACTTAAAAAAAATCTTACAAATAATGTGGTACCAAGAGCTATATCTCTAGGGTTGAATTTTTATTTCTCTCAGAGTCTGCTGACCAAGTTAAAGATCTGGGAACAATGGTAGAGATGAAGCAGGAAGGAATATGCCATCCTCTTGAAAGATACTCTACCAGATGAGCTTGTAAATAGGCCTTTAGACAAAACAGGACCAGCCCCTGCACAAATGACAAGGTCAGTGCTGTTGGCAGGCTTGCTAGGATTCGGGTTACCTGGGTACTATTAAGTCATCTAAATATTCCAAAATCATTACTCCAATTCTCAGGGTCTCCCTATTCCCCAATAAATCATCTAACAAAATGAATTCAATCTGTGGTATGATAAGTAATAAATAGGATCAGATTTTTAAGCTAATTTTTGCTATATAAGCCTTGAGACCAAAGAAGGTAAGATAATCTTTAAGCCAATCTTTAAAAACATTAAATTTACCTGATAATCCTTGAGTTGAAAATTTAAAATGTCAACCTTTATACTTTCTAACTTTAAGTTCTCTATCTCATCCTGCAGGCCTTCTATTTCTTTTGACTCTAGTAATGGCCTGTCCTAATAGTGACTTTATTAACCAATACCTTGTCTTTATTTGGCATTTCATACCAGTCCTGTTTTTAATGGTAAGTGGTTTCTCACTACCTTAAGATCCCAATTGTTAATGTAGACATTTCTAAGTTCCCTTTTTTCCTGAAGATCTACTGCATTTAACCAATTCTGCTGTTAATTACAATGGTCAGTGTTGAGTTTTTGACAATAAAAATCTATGTTAGTTGGTTTACATAGGCACACATTTGATACAAAGATATTGGAATCAATGACATTGCTGAAAGGACTAGAGGAGGGATCAGATGAGTTTCTAGAAACAACATCTCATTTACCAATGATTCATTTTCTGCTGTTCCCTCTGCTTTGTATGAAGCTAACAATCAGGAAGCTGCTACATCTCCTGCTGACTGTTAAGCCATACTATGTCTTCCGTGTTTGGCAAAGCTGTTGCTCTTCTTACAGCTGATTGATGAATCAA
>NW_011888819.1:528338-534344 GCF_000151845.1 Pteropus vampyrus
ACCAATACCTTGTCTTTATTTGGCATTTCATACCAGTCCTGTTTTTAATGGTAAGTGGTTTCTCACTACCTTAAGATCCCAATTGTTAATGTAGACATTTCTAAGTTCCCTTTTTTCCTGAAGATCTACTGCATTTAACCAATTCTGCTGTTAATTACAATGGTCAGTGTTGAGTTTTTGACAATAAAAATCTATGTTAGTTGGTTTACATAGGCACACATTTGATACAAAGATATTGGAATCAATGACATTGCTGAAAGGACTAGAGGGGGGATCAGATGAGTTTCTAGAAACAACATCTCATTTACCAATGATTCATTTTCTGCTGTTCCCTCTGCTTTGTATGAAGCTAACAATCAGGAAGCTGCTACATCTCCTGCTGACTGTTAAGCCATACTATGTCTTCCGTGTTTGGCAAAGCTGTTGCTCTTCTTACAGCTGATTGATGAATCAAAAAGCTGCTAAATATACCTCCTCTACCATGATCTGAGTCAACAAATGGATATATCACACCATGACTGTCTCAGTGACCAGTTCCTAATTCATGTCTCATGGGAGTGTGTTTGAAAGGTAGACTCAAAATCAGATCTCAAATCTTGTCTGCGAGTGAAGGAAGGAATTGTTAGATTGGTTTTCTACTATCTTCTACACTCTGTAAAGGGCTGGAGTGGGTATTAGCAGGGCCAAGAATCTATAACAACTTTTAACACAATTTTGGCTATTGTTTACTTTCGTGAAGGCAACATTATAGCCCCTACTCTTCCCATGTCCTTGCTTCCAATTACTTTAATAAAATAGCCCAGTTCCTAACATTTACTCCTACTCTGCATTACATCTTTTTACATTACAGCTTTTACATCTCCTGTGGTACATCAAATGGTACCTAATAATATTACACTGGATCAGCTCATTCTTATTGATGCAAAGATTAGTACTATTGTCCTAGCAGTCATTTTCTATTTTCCAGCATCAACCATGAACGTTCCTGGTTCTAAACTCTCTGTAAACTGAAGTAATGCCGTGGATGCCAGAAGAGAAGAAAGGATGAGTGAATATGCAGAAGAATGTGTAGTGGAAGGGAATATGGTGACATGTGTTGTTTAGCATTTGTTTGCCAAATAAAGTGGAAAAGATATTTTTGCTGAGAGTGAGAAAAATGCAAATGAATCCTAGGATTTGGAGAGAATGAAAAGCGGCAGGACATTGTGAAAAATATTTCTAACGATCGCAAAATTTTTCTGTTCTTCTGACTCATATTTCTATCTCACTTTCCCTGATGTACAGAACTCCAGTCTCATGGTAAAAACACCATCAAAGGGCAGAGACTTTATCAGTCTGGTCAGCAAAGCCACCTCCTACCTACATTAACTAACAAAAACTCTAATAGCATTTGTTATTTTAAGCCAATAATGTTTTGGGATTATTTGTTTCTGGAGCAAAATAAAGCCTATTCTGTCTTTTAAAAACGATAACCCAGCTAATTGTCACAGAGATGCAATAGGATTACTAAGAAAAATAGAAAACCCTGCTATAATTTTAAAAATTATAATAATTGATGTTGTTAGATGCTTCTTGATGGCTTATTTACTTTTTTTCTCATAGTAATGCTGGATGAATGAAGTATGTAGGGAAAGAATATATCTAAGGTTGTACATATATTTATAAAATATTTCAGAAAGCTAAGGAGGCGAGGAATTTTAAGTCCTTAGTAAAATCATTGTTGAAATAATTCTGAAACCAAGGATATAAAGAAGAAATTTGGGGAGGAGTTAAAAGATGGGAAGAAAATATATTTATAAAAGAAGTGAAAATTAAAATGAATATCTGGTTCTATTGAGGAAAAGGAATGATTTGAATATATAATATTTCATTATAAAAATGTAGCATAGATGTGGAATGAAAGCAGTTTAAATGATGGTGATATCTAAGAAATGACTACACAAGAAGAAAATAAAATGGAACGGAGTGAAAGTTATTGAAATGCAGGAACTGGGTGGAGTTTGAGGAGCTAATGGATGGGGAGGAATATTAACATGAACATCGATATTATCCAGTTCGACAGCAGAAAACACTTTAGGGAGTGTTTGTATATGACACTATGTAATATGTTATATTTTTCATTCAATACCGAATCTTTTAATTTGACTTCTAAGAAAAATGAAAACGAAACCTTATAATCAATATTTTGATCATGAGATTCTCTCAAAAGTACCCATGTAATAAAAAATGTAGAAAAGAGAATATTTCTATACTTTTCTGTCTTTCTTGAAACTCTTTCTTAACTTTTAAAGATAGCTCAATGTTTCACCAAGATATTTAAAACATGTATACATTTTCTTAAATGTCAGAAAAGACAATATCTTCTCACCCCAATACAATTTGCAGACATATCCACATACCTCAAATACAGCATTTAAAGCCTATGATAAACATTTCTAGCAGTTATATAGCCCATTATTTGATATTAATAATAATTATTTTGTATTTGAGTAGATCCATATCAGAATATGTGACAACTCTTTAATGGAATAATCTGTAGACAGCTGACAACACAAATCTAAATTAGGATAAAAATAGGATAACTAAAAATGGGTCCAACTGAAAATAATTGCTAATAGAATTAACTTCTTCATCAATTCCAAAACACTACTCAGTTTTGTTTTGTTTTTTTAACCAGCAGGTCCTTTACAGGATTTGAAATCACTCTATTATTAATCTGTTACAGTTTTTAACTTTTAATAAAGGAGAAGGATGATGCTATAACCCAAATTATGAGATTTTTATCTCTGAATCCCTATTATGTAAGTTTGGACACTAAAATTTTTATCTTTGCTAATAAATTGGAATGGGTTTACATCTATGTTTATTTGTAATCCAGTTCATAAAATAGGGACAAGATAAATTCATTTTGGTTATTTCTTCCGAAAACGGAAATGGATAATCACTCAATTAGAAAACTGTACTTAGATTCCTCTCACTCACTTCTCATCAGTGGAATTTAATCTCTAAAGTCCAAGTGGAAATAACACGTGGTGAATAAGTGATAACAATTTAATTCATGTAATGGTGGGCTAGTTAATAGAAATAAATCTTTGTCCTATTGTACCTGATGGAATGGAAACACAACTATACAACTTCCTTTCTAGATATGAGAGAGAGAGAGAGAGAGAGAGAGAGAGAGAGAGAGAGAGAGAGAGAGAGAAGAGAGAATGAAACACTTCAAACTCTGATATGTGCTATATATGTGAGTTATTTGAGGACAGTGATCCACTGGTCTTCTTAGCCCGTTGGTCCTTATAAGAGGGCATACTGCACAGTAACTTTCTAAATCAAATTGTTCTGCTTTCTAAACTAAGATGGTTATAGATTTCTATTACAGCACAGTATGCCTTGAAACTAATTTATTTGCACTTTAACTGATGAAAAGGGAAGATCTTAGTGGTAAAAAGAAATATATTAAGATAAACTCACTTGAATGTGTAAGAACAAAGTAGTATAGGTTGAAGAATAATAAAAATATAAACAATTTGACAAACATGGAGATTTTTAACCCAGAAATATAGGCAGGTTGAAGCATACTTTTCTCAGTTTAGTTTATAAGAATGGTAAGAAAGAAATGAACTATAAAGTCTGTGCCAGTATTTGTGTCAAAACATTCCATCAATCAGTTTGCTGCTTCAGTCAGTTGATGAAATAAATAGCTCATTTATGAAGATTCATTTTAACAGTGAAATCAACAAATATTTGATTGCTTTTACCCGTTAAATGTCATATAATACATCCTATAAGAAATTGGAAGAACAGAAAAATGCCATGCTGGGAGAGAATTAACATAACATGATGAAAATCACCAACAACATGCAATAACTAACAAAGCTTTCTGTCCTAAAGGAGGAGAAAAAGAATGAGTTCCAACCCTGTTGTTTATTAAGAAACGTTGAACAGTAATATCCAGTTTAACACATTAATTATAGCTAATGTCAAGCAATGCAACTGGAAAACCTAATTAAACCAAATATGTCATTCATTTCAGAAAGACATGTCAATATAACTTAGTCTTTTATTCACTTAAGATGTGCAGAGAAAATAGACTAAGTTCTAGCTGACAGAAAGACATTAAACATTATGCACTGCTTTTGTCTTTTCGAGAGTAGATTCCCCCTAAAGTTCCTAAATATGAAATAGTCAAATAAAAGTGGAAGCTTAGAAGAGTGAAATGTCATACCACCCTATGCATAAAAGGAAAATTCAAACTGATAATTACATACATGACAAATAATGCACTACTTCTGAAATATAGATTACTGAGGGGAAAAAAAACTAACAGGCTGTTTGTGCTCATGGGTGACTCTTTAAACTTTAAAGAAAAATAACGTGTCATAGTTAAGCTGGCCATGATACTATTTATCTCATCCACTCTGCAACAGTGTTTTCTAACTTTAACACGCATACTAGGTCTGAGCTAGAGTCTGAGATGAAAGTCTGTATTTTCAATAAGCTCTCAGGTGACATCACTGCTGTCGGTCTGTGACAATACTTCAAGTGTCAGGCTCTACTGTAAACTATGGAAGATAGAAGAATACTAAACCTAGAAGCCACTTTAAGGGAAAAGTGCTCATTTTACGAGTGAAGAAATGAAATCTCAGAGCAATATGATGACATAATTCTCACAGTTCCTTATTAACTGATTTGATATTAAACTCAAAACTCCTGACTCCTAGTTAAGGGTTATTTCCCATAAGCAATTAACAAAAACCACCTAGAATTACAGTCCTAATCTCTGTGTGATAGAACCCATATTGGGCACTTTTTAATTTAAATGCTAGTTTTTAAAGTAAATTAGAAACATCATTTCAAAGTAGCATTTCCCTTGTATTTTAAAATTCTTGTCACCCTGGTGTCAGCTCCCTGTTTGACTTTTGTCTATTAAATGTTTATATCCAACAGACAAAATTTTAGAAAAAAATTCATCTAAAATAGCAATTAATCTTGTACTAGAACGTATGTTTTGTAAAATATATAGGCCACATGTGAGACATTTTAAAAACATTTCTGTTCAAATAAGTCAGAGCTATAAAACTACAAAAGTAGCATTCGACCTTGGCTCATCACACTCACTTAACGAGCAATTATTGAGCAATTAGTTAGGCAATATTTCCAAAGAAATATAAACCATGACACCTGCTCACACAGAGCTTTTAATCCAGTGGAGGAGATAAAACATAGATGTAGGAAAGAGTTAAATAATATATGCTATATTACAAAATTCAGAGAAGATAGGAAAAAAGAGTGGATTGGAAAGATTTTGGACAGTAGACTAAGTAAAATTTAAATTGGATCATGAAGAAAAGTGTAGACATATAGGACAAAAAAATTATAGAGGAAAGAAATTCACCTTGCAAAGAAAGTCCATAAAATTCAGGATTAAATGGAGAAAAACTAAAATTGAGAGTGTGGAGGCAGAGGCGAAACGCTTGAGCTCTGAGTGCCCATTCCTCTTACTGTTATTTCACATACAGACACTTGGAAGGAGAGGAGATGTGAAGATGTCTTACTTCCCGAGGCACCTACAAGGTGTCTGAGCAAGGAGGACGGTTGATGAGGGCACCTCGCCAGGCCGCGTTGTGACCCAGGGTATCATCTATTTTGATGAATGTTTCCATGTGCTCTAGAGAAGATTGTGCATTCTGTATTTGTTGGGTGTGTTACTATATAAATGGAAATTTAAATATTCAATCACATCAAGTTGGTTGATGATATTACCAAAACTTTCTATATTCGCGCTGTTTTATAGTATGTTCGTGCAATCAATTACTGAAAGAGCGCTAAAATCTCTAATTTATTTTAAGCAGATTTTGCTTCATTTATTTTGTAACTCTGCTAATGAGGGCCTGCATATTTAGGGCTGTTATGTCTTTTGGGGAATTGATTATTTTTATTGTTATGAAATGACTATTTCTGGTAATACTTTGTCTTTAAAATCACTTTGCTAGATAGTAATATAGC
>NW_011888819.1:534394-546198 GCF_000151845.1 Pteropus vampyrus
CATGACACCTGCTCACACAGAGCTTTTAATCCAGTGGAGGAGATAAAACATAGATGTAGGAAAGAGTTAAATAATATATGCTATATTACAAAATTCAGAGAAGATAGGAAAAAAGAGTGGATTGGAAAGATTTTGGACAGTAGACTAAGTAAAATTTAAATTGGATCATGAAGAAAAGTGTAGACATATAGGACAAAAAAATTATAGAGGAAAGAAATTCACCTTGCAAAGAAAGTCCATAAAATTCAGGATTAAATGGAGAAAAACTAAAATTGAGAGTGTGGAGGCAGAGGCGAAACGCTTGAGCTCTGAGTGCCCATTCCTCTTACTGTTATTTCACATACAGACACTTGGAAGGAGAGGAGATGTGAAGATGTCTTACTTCCCGAGGCACCTACAAGGTGTCTGAGCAAGGAGGACGGTTGATGAGGGCACCTCGCCAGGCCGCGTTGTGACCCAGGGTATCATCTATTTTGATGAATGTTTCCATGTGCTCTAGAGAAGATTGTGCATTCTGTATTTGTTGGGTGTGTTACTATATAAATGGAAATTTAAATATTCAATCACATCAAGTTGGTTGATGATATTACCAAAACTTTCTATATTCGCGCTGTTTTATAGTATGTTCGTGCAATCAATTACTGAAAGAGCGCTAAAATCTCTAATTTATTTTAAGCAGATTTTGCTTCATTTATTTTGTAACTCTGCTAATGAGGGCCTGCATATTTAGGGCTGTTATGTCTTTTGGGGAATTGATTATTTTTATTGTTATGAAATGACTATTTCTGGTAATACTTTGTCTTTAAAATCACTTTGCTAGATAGTAATATAGCCGTTTCATGTTTCTTAAGATTAGTACTTTTACGATATATTTCTCCATTTTGTCACTTCTAGCCAATGTGTCTGTATTTAAACAGTATTATTCATTACCTACAAACATAATTTTCATTTGAAGATCAAGAACAAATTCTATCTACACCTATAAGCCTTCCTGGGTTAGTTAGTTTAGCCGGTATGAGTTGTTACTTGGACTGCCTTTTCAGAGAATTTTGAGTATTATTCTTAAGCCACCACCTGTCAGAGTATATTTTCACATAGTTTATTTTTTCTGGATAAAAATTTGATGATCAATGATAAATAGATGTTTTTCTTTCTCTAGAGTTATGTGGCGAGCATCTGTGTATATGCGGATTCTCTTTTTCTCTGGACTTTAAGACATAAAAGGCAAAATCTTGTTACGTGTGTGTGTGTGTGTGTGTGTGTGTGTGTGTATGTGTGTGTGTGTGTAGTTTAGTCCAAAACCTACTTCAATAAGTGTCCTCAAAATATATGCCAAATAAATGTGTTACATGTGTGGCATTGACAATAGTAAAATAATTCATTTGATTAATTTGGCATTTTTGTAAACGTAAGCGACCTCAGGAATTTCAGAGAAAAGAAATCAAGGCCTTATAAAAGAATACCTGAATTTCATCTACAGTTTCTTCTGATTTTCTACCTTTATCCTCTAATCTTTGTCTCTGCAATACAAAACTGATTCATTTCCCTTCTCTTTAATCAGCCTCTCCCTTCCTGGGTTTTCTCAGTGACTCATATAATACCTAAATCCCTTCCCAAAATGTCAGCCCTCCCTAAATCCTTCTCTCTCCACCTTTGTTGATACTCCCAATGTGAATTATTAGTCAATTAGACTTGAGGTGGCCAAACCTGGCTTGCTCCCTAGATCAGCGGGTCACTCTGCTCCTTTAGCAGGACTACAACCAATTGTGTTTAGTAAAAGTTTTGTTTGTGTGTGTGTGTGTGTGTGTGTGTGTGTGTGTGTGTGTGTGTTTTCCTTTCTGGCTTTAAAACTAAATAGATAGAGAAATAATCTTGTGACCTTGCTGAAGAGACTTTTATAAATATTGCCTTAAAACTCTGTTCTTGTGAAAAGAGAAGTAAGATAAGGGTCGCTCGTGTGGTTAAAATTGAGGCATTGACAATTCTGAGTGACTAAACTACTTACATTCTACAATTAGGCTAATCATGCCCAAGAATTACATACCTCTGGGTTCAAACTTTACTGCAATAAACTTGGGAAAACTATTTAACCAATTATTTCTGTGACTTATGGGCTTATTTAAAAAAATGAGAATGAGCGTAACTATCTTAAAGGTATGTTGTTAGGCTTAAATGTGATAATTATGTAAAGTGTGTATCAACTTTACTATAGGAGCAGAGGAAATGGAAGCAATAGTTGCATTAATAATCAACTCAATTTTTTTCCTAGTTAGCAGGCATATTCAAGCAGAGTGAGCCGAGCAGCTCTCCTAGGTGACAATCAACTGGGTGAGCCCCAAAGAAGTGAACTCACTCCAAGGAAATGGTGGAAGGTCCTCATGACTTCTGTCCAAATGTTAGGTAGTTAGGTAGCCATGAGCGATGGGAGCAAAGGCCCGGCCCTGTCACCATAGAAATGACAACACTGCTATCCCTACCCCAGAGATCGCCCCTCAGCCTTCCCAGAGAAAAACTCGTTTTTCAAATAACAATACCCCTACATCCTGGAGTACGAGGAAATAAATGACCACAGCATAGCAACCACCTTAGGGCAACAACAAATGCTGGCACAGTAAGAAGTACTGTGACCTTCTTGTCACCTCAGTCTCATTATATCCTCATTACAATGTCATGCATATGCCCAGAAGTTCATGAATCTAATTATAACAGACTGAATCCTGGGAAGGAACATGGGCAGTTAACAATAGGTTATATAATAGCCAACTGTCAATCGAAATGACCTCACACATCGATGAGCTAACACCACCCTTGTCACCACCCATGATGGCCCAAATATAAGACAGACCTCCCCACCTGCACGAGGCTACAGCCCTCTCTGGTGTAGCCCATTTCTCTATGAAACGTACTTCAATAAATCTTACTTTGCTGATCTGTAATTCTTTACTGCATTGGCGGAAAGGACCGAGGCCTGCAGGGCCGTTGGGGCAACAAGGGACTTAGATCACCCCCAGCAGTGACAGGAAGGAAAGGACTCTTCTATGGGAAAGAGTACATTTAGTTCATTATATGTGACCTACATCTCCTTACCAGTCCTCCTGTTTTTGTTCAAGTCAGCTGACTACAAAGAGAATTCTATATCTCCACGGGCATAGACAGCTTTGGAAACAAACAAAACTAAAGATAAAGCTTGCTCAGATAGGAGTCTCTAGCAGCCCAGTCAGTGAGTCAACTCTCACTATTCTACAGAGTTTTTACATCTATGGGGCACACGTGGCATTTCTGAAAACTCAGATTTGTGGGCAATGGTGTAGACCGGATAGAGCAGAACCGCGAGGTAGGGTCTTCTCACGTCTATGTTAAACCAATGGTGGAAGGAAAAGCAGGTATAATGTTTGCAGTAAAGTGGTAGCTAAAAGGGCTACTGATTCCGGCAAATGTGGGGAATCCATACATGAGCTTCAAGAAATTTCAGAGGATTTCCTATTCTCCAAATCTGTGATATGGTACTTAACAAAATAAATAGTTTATATATTAGTAATACTGTTGTAATTGTAACACAGGATGACTTGAACAAACATAGGTTACACAGTGTCTGGAAATTGTCCATGGCCTGTTATTTTAAAAATATAAGAGTAGTAAATAATTTACATTATTGATTGTAAAAAGGACAAATAAACATAAAGCATTTACAACTTCTAAATTCACTGAGTAAATTCTTTAAGAAAGTAGACCAGAGTATATACATGTAAGTTGAATCTTGAGCTTGAGAAATACCAAATGCTCCCAGTTTTAAATTCTTACTAATAGGAAAATTACAGTTTAGTTTTATTTCTAAGAAATACTATTACATATCATAACATCATTTAAAATTACTTTATAAGGCCTTGTCTCTTTTAACTCACTTCAGTTGACATGACTATATTATACATTTCCCAAAGTGTGTCCCAATAAACATTATTCTGAAAAAATATATATTTAAAATGGTTTTATGGTAAAATAAGTTTGGGAAATTTACATTATACTCATGTCTTATATTTGGTAATTTGGGGTATCCATTAACATATTGAAAGCCCAAAGAATTACTGCAGTTAAGAAAACTTAATAAGTTTAACTTAAAATTTCCAAAACCCACCAGCCATGGTATTCATTTATTTGAATAACACTTTTTAAAAATCTGGGAAACTCAAGTTCGGAAAATTCTAATATAGGCATTTTTTGTTTTGTTTTGTTTTTTGTTTTTTCAACATCTCAAGTTCTAATCAATTGTGTTTCTATATTTTATTTTATTAATTTGTAACAAGGGCTTAATTTTAGCTATCATCTCACAGAGTTATCAGGACCGATAATAGATAAAAATATGAAAGAACCCACACATTACTTGGTGTATAGTTGTCCCTCAGTATAAAAGAGTTCACCTAATTTAACACAACTAATAATAATGTACAACTGAGTTGGATATTGTCATTGCAACTAGCACTCACACACATACAGTGTAAAAGGAAAGTTTCAGAAAACACACTTATTATTCCCTCTCACATTATATTCTATATTATATTCTATAAAATTCTAGTCTACATCTTAATTTTAAATCTGATTATGTCCCAATAAACTGCTTTTGTAAACACTAATAATTTAAAAAATTCAGGTCTAAAAGAGTTTAACATCTACAGCAAAACTGTGTTACCTAAATACTAAACAAAATTATCTGTGTTTATTGCATAAATCTGTAAGTGGCTATTGTGACATTGGATGGTTTGCTCCACGCCCACAAACCACAAATTCTTATTAGGAAATCCATCCATGAGACTGCCATTCAGGATTTGCTTCTGAAAATGAGAAGCAGTTAAAGAAATCTAGTTTACATACAGAATTACATAGACCAGCAAAGGTATCTAAAAGACTATATGGGCCACCTCATAGATCTTATTAGATATAAAAATTCCAATAGACATACTACTGAGTAAAAAAAATTTTTGAACTCTTTTAAAAAATAGGCCCAATTGCTTTGAGAGTCATAAATTCTTCCATATATTTGTGTCATAGATAATTACATTAAGCTCTCTAAATCATGTCTGAGATATAGATCCTTAGTTTCTGATCTTTGTGTTACTGGAAAGTAAAACTACAAAATTTTCATATGTCAAAGATGATGGTTAAATTAGCATTTTTATTCTGTTGTAAGATTTTTGATTGATAAATTGATAAAAAATGTTTAGTCATAAAAAAGTTATACTGAATTTCCAGCCAGTGTCTCTATATATAATACATATTACATCTATGGTTCTAAATAAATATTTACTTTCTGTGAATACCTTTACACATTTCCTGGGGGGAAAAAATAGACAGGAACAACAGAAAAACATAAATCAAAGGAAAAGAATTCAAACGTTCAAAGAAAAATTTATTAAATAAATAATTGCATTTAAAAAATTCTCCAATTTGAGGTGCCTAAGTTGATTTATAATCTCTAATTTGTTATGCTTTCTGCAGAGCAGAGCATATAAATCTACAAAGCTTGCTTAGCATTTATAATTAGGTAGCTGTGCAAGGCTGAATACAAACCATATATGTACTACTGCACAAAATAAAAATATATGTATCACCCAGACTTCATAACCATACCCATTGTTTATCTCTGCAGTCACGTTCATAGCTGGAGTTTCATGGGATGCTCCTATTAAGTACTCAGGCTCCATTCCTTGCCTCATGAGAGACTGGTGGGCATGTTTCCAAGTGTATGATCACACAGTTTCGGACTGCAAAAGCAGGTTCGATTTCAGGCAGGTCCCGCTGATAAGGAGCCAGTGAATGTTGCCATTTTGAATGCTCTCGTGGTGATCATTGTTTATCAATTTACATGTTGCAAAATTTTGAATGAGATCAGCACTGATGTTTTGGTTATGCTATTCACAAACAGCTATAAGAAATTATTCCTTTTATCTAGGGAAAAATAATAATAATAAAAAAATATATATAATATCCAAGGAAAGGGAAGACCTAGATTTGAACCTAGGAATTCTTATTGTCAGGATTCTTCCCAATGTCAGATAAATATTAGACAATAGAAACGTGCCCAGAAGGCTTTTCAGAAACTATTATCTCTAATCTAGGATCACAGAACTCTTTCTAGACAAATGAGTAACTATCCAGTTTTCAAATACCTCTCAGAGTGCGTGGGCTTCTAGGCAACTCATTCTAGCACTTCAAAAGATTTCTAGAACTGCTTTTAACCCCAAGGAGACACACACAGAGATTATACTTTGACTATGAGAAAAGGTGGACAATGCATTATGTGTTAGAATGTAAGTGAAAGATATTATCAATGCAGAAATAATCGTGTTATGGATTAACCATATCAGTAGCCATATGATTCATTAATAACGTCTTGCAGCAAATGTATCTGTCATTTGTCTTCTGTGGTTTGTGGCATTGATCCATGATTTAAATAAAATATTTCCACATAAACCTCAGTAGTGGTTATGGAAGTTGTACTTCATCTAGATTAAGACAAAAATCACAGCTCATAAGTGAAAGACAATGCCATGGCCCTGTACCGATAATTTTTTTAATTATAAAATTCTAGAAAAAAATCATTAAAATTGACTTAATTTAAAGCTGTGCCACATTAAAAATAAGAAAATCCAAGTAAGACTTTGGGAAAATATTTCCAAATCATGAACATGATGGCTATATTTAAGAAGGAAGAAAAAGCAGATTATTATTCAAGGAATAATTGTACAAATTAATAATAAGGAATGATAATTTAGTTACTGAACTTTCAGGAAAAAAGGTTAAGAGTAATGAGATGTTATTACTTAAAATAGTAATAAAACAAAAGCTAGAATAGATCAAAATAAAATTTCAGAAAACAGCAGATAAGATTTTTCTTTGAGTAAGAAACAGTACATTTTAGAGAATAGCTCAAGGAGTATTGATACTAGAATTCACATAAAGCTTATTATCACATAAAATAACAGCAAATTAGGGTCTAATTAAAAAATTAAACATTTGGTTTCCTAAAAACACCAACAGTTATGGGTCACTCCATCCTTAAATTATAAAAGAACAGTTCAGTAGCAAGGAATTATCAACAAAGGCCATTCTGACACTAAAACTACTACCAATATAAAAGAGTGAAATAACCTTGAAAGCAGGGCAGATGAACTGATGGAGGGCATGCTGCAGACTGAGAGGGTAGAGATCATGCTTTATATTTTCTTTGTTTACTCCCAGCACTTAGCATCATGTGGGGCACACAATAGGGAATCAATAAATACTTGGAGAGGAATTGATCCAGCCACAAATCAGTGCATTAGGTGGATAATTAGTTGCCCTGGGGATACCCGTCTCCCAGCATTGGTTTTCTACTCTGATTGAAATCAAGAGGGGATAAAAGGAACTCCCCAACCTTTACAGGTTTTCCTTTGAAGAAACTCAACCATCATAGTGATGACAATTATGCCAGTGACAAATGAAATATTTCTTCTTATCATACCATATGATGAGTTCTGATTTTGATAATATCTGCATTTGTGAAAAGTAGATTCCTATCGTTACAGGCAATAGAATCAACTCATATTGAATATACATACATATATATACAAACACACACACACACACACACACACACACACACACACACACACACACACATATATATATATTTTTTTGAAATTGATTCTTCTCTTATCTTCTCCTGAATTCCTTTATTCCACTCACTGTGACTTTACCAGAACACTTAGCATTCCAAATTTCCCATTCACACAGATTATCTACTTTGTTCCAATATAATGGGTCTCTTTCAGTCCAGTTTTAGGCTTGGTTATACAAGTGCTGACTTCACAACCATCTTCATCTCTATGTATGGTATGTACTCACCCATACATACCACCCTAAACATTGAACAAATTTTGAACCTTGGGCTTCTACTATTCAACTAATGAGTTCTTTCTTTGAATCACAAAGACCTCTAGAGAAAGATGCAGAAGTCATTGTTTGATTTTAATCTGGCTCCCTTACCTTCTCAACAATCCTTTTCCTTCTTAATGACCTTTAAGGCTACTCCAGACCTTTATTTTTCCTCTTATTTTTTCATATTTCCCTGGGGCCAAACTCTCATTCTGAGCAGATGTTCTTATCTCATATTTCCATGGAGGGCATTCATACCTGAATTTCCCCATTTATATTGACATAACTCTGCATTAAAGCTATTCATTTCTTTATGGACTCAATGAATAGTCACCAAGCACCTAAGCTGTGCTGGCCTCTGTTTTGACAGATGCAATGGTAAACAAAACAAACAATACCCTCAGAGAACTTACCTTCTATTGGGGTAGACAGGAGATTACAATAAAGAATTATAAATGCCATAGGTAGCATATACAGGATAGTATGGAAGTGCTTAGCATTGGCACCCAGATTGGAATTGGTTGTGTGATTAGCGATAGCTTCCTAGAATGACATCCAAGTTAAGATATAAAGTGGCAATAGGAATTAACCAGCAAAATGGGGTGAGATGGAATAGGAATAAGTCTCAGGCATGAAAAAGACATGTTCACAAGAGACAGCACATACAGAAAACAGTAAGAGATTCAATCAGGCCAAAGAACAAGACATGAAGGTGGAGTGATAAGAGATATTTCTGGAGAAGTCGGCAAGGATCTACCATGAAAGGCACGGAAATCAGTTAAACACACTGTTTATGAAGAGACCCTAGAGTAACACAGATCTGGATTATATCATTCATACAGTTATCCTAAGGGTTCAGTGAGATAATGTTTGAGACAGTTAGGTATTAAATACTTTTTAAAAAGCTAATATTGGACACATTAAGAAGCTTGTTTGTCATCCAGAGCCCAGTGGGGTGCTATGGAAGGATCTTATCCAGAGGAATAACATGACTTCACTCATGTCTTTGGGCTGCCTGTGAATTGGAGAAAAGCTGTAAAGAGAGAAAGGAACCAAATTAGTATCGAAGACATTAGTTATGGAACTTTCTGCATTAATCTGGGCAAAAATTACAGTGGCCAGAGTAAGTGTAGTGGCAGTAGAGGTGAGAAGACATAGATGGATTTAGTAAATAAATAGGAAATAGGGAAAAAATTTAAAGCATTTCTTCAATTAAAAAATAAATAATAAATAAAAGAAATATATATATGTGTGTGTGTGTGTGTGTATACACACACACACACACACGCGTGCGCGCGCGCACACACACACACACACACACATATATATATAAATAATAGGAAATAAAACCAAAAGGAATTGCTAATAGGTAAAACATGAGAAGAGAAGAAAAAAAAGAAGCAAGAACTACAATGAAATTCCTGCTTTGCCTAACTGGGTACAGAGTGGGCTGTAAATCAGATAACACTGGGGAAAAGCAGGACTGGGAATATTGGGACCGAATGGTTCTAGTGATTGATACATTGAGTTGAATGCTTCTATGGGATTTAATATCTAATCTGCAAGTCAAGAGAGAATTCTGGGTTATTATCCAGAATCGAGATTCACATGTGTCAGGATGGCAGCTGAAGCCATGGGAGCAAGGGATGGGAGTAAAGAATGAACTAGAAGAGGAGAAAGGAGAAAGAGTAAACAAAAGAACCAGAGAGGGAAGAAAGCTGGGAGTGTGGTGCCAAGACAGCCAAAAGAAATGCTGCAAGAGCGGGAAACAATGTCAGCAGTCGGATTTGGTAACAAAAGGGCATTAACAACCTTGACAAGAGCTGTGTGTTCGGAGTCAAGGGTCAGGGAGAGTGTGGATCTGTGAATGAGAAGGAAGGTATAGTAAGAGCAAGGGAGAAAAATTCTATGAAAAAGTTTGGTTTTGAAGAGGAAAAGAGGGATAACTTGTATAACTGACAGGTATAGCAGAAAATATTTTGCTATAAAAAATAAGAGAAAATATTTTGTGGCTGAGGAGACCAGAGAATGTTTGCAGGTACAGCCAAGGAGCCAGTCCAGAGAGGTGCTTGAGAATGCAAATCCCAAAGGCAGTCATTGATGACACGGGTTTAGGAAGAGATGAAAAAAGGATGCGCTAAAGGATACAGAAAAACAAATTATGCTGACAAAGGGGTAGGGACACGTCCTATCCCTCCATCTGTGCTTTAAATCCTTCTATCTTCTCAGAGACCCTACCATTTGGATACTTGACTTACAAATATGTAGAGAAATTTGCTCATTTAGGGGGAAAAAATCAAGTCATTGTTCTCCATCTTATCCAGTTACTGACTCCACATCTTTTATATATTGCTTCAAATATGTTTGTTGTCTCCATCCACTACTTCCTTTCCTCACCTTGTCTTTCTTCCTTTCACACTGCAATTAGGATTTTGTTTCTAGGACTAAACTAATTATCTATACTAAAAGTCAACAGTTATCCTTGTTTCAAAGGACTTTTCTTCTTCTTCCTCATGACACTTTACATTTAAAAGGCCATTGCTTTTAACCGAACATTCTTTCTTATAATTCCCTCTGACTTTGACTTCCATGATGCTATTTTGGAACATCCCCGACTTCTCCAACAGTCCTGCTTCTGTGTGCCATCTGTGTACCATCTCCTCATGGAGCTCATTACTATCCTATTCAGTGATTGCTCTCTGCTTTTCTCTCTCTACCCTATTTTCATTGGTGAGCTTTTAAGTTTGTGATGCTCTCTCATAAATCAATATCGCCATGCTAACCTCATTTTGATTTGTAATTGAAATTATTTTTATAACATTGCCCTCAACTGTCCCCAATTATATCTCATTAGGCCAGGCACAGACTTTATTGTCATTCTCTCTTAGCAATCTCTTCCCCAGTTTCCCCACTTCTGTTGCCGGAAACACCATACTACAGTCACAATATGGAAGCCATAGTAGACTCTGCTGTCTTTCATTTCTATTATTTAAGCTATCATCAAATCCTATACATTAATAACTTCTCCACTGTTTGACTCTTTCTTCACATTCTCCCTACTTTCACCCTAGTCCTGGCTCTAATGAACTCACCTACAGAGTGTTTGCAAGACCTCCTACCCTTTGAGTTTCTGAAGTCAAGTCATCTTGCATATCATAATCATATTTGATTTTCGTAAAATCCATTCTTGACCGTGCCATTTTCTTTATCAAGAACCCTATTACCTATTGAATCAAGGTCCATGTTTCCACTCCCTACATGATTCATCAGGCTTCATGGTTTATTTTAGTTTCATTTACTTCTCTAAACTCTTCTCCTCAACTTTGGCCTCACTCCAGACTAGCTTATTTCCACGAGACATATGACTCATATGCGTCCTTGTTGCAAAGACTTAGCTAGTGTTTTTCTTCTCCATTGAGGACTCCTTGCTTATCTCAAGTCCTACGTCTTCTTTGAAAAGAAATGCTATTTGTTTCTTTTAATTTACATGTTTCATTATTTCAAAAAAAGTAAGGGGTAAAAAGAGAGTCATTATTTCATATATTTCTGTCACTATCGAGGACAGTTTGGAAAATAACATAGTTATTTAATAAATACTTGTTGAAAGGGTTGTATGAAATAAAGAATTTATTAGGATACTATCACAAGATCTGATAATCACTCATAATTCTAGAACTATGTAGATAGATATATGTGAGTTCTTAAAGAAAATATCAGAAGCCAGGCTTTTCAGTGCTATCCTAGGTGCAAAAGGCCTTTGGAAATTTTTCTCACAGCATAAAATTGATCATCGGGACCTGGCCAGAAACATATGAGACGGGATATTTTCTTCCCACATCAGAGAATTCTAAGCGATAGAATAAACAACATACCTTTTTTTGAGAAACACACACACA
>NW_011888819.1:546862-580617 GCF_000151845.1 Pteropus vampyrus
GGAAGGAAGGAAGGAAGGAAGGAAGGAAGGAAGGAAGGAAGGAAGGAAGGAAGGAAGGAAGGAAGGAAAGAAAAAGTCACGAACCTGCCCCAACACCTTGATCTTGGTCTGCTAGCCTTCATAATTGAGAGAAAATACATTTTGTTTGTTAAGATACCCCATCTGTGGTAATTTGTTATGGAAGCCTTAATAAACTAATATGGCCTCTCTTTGACTCACTAATTTAGTCTTCGAAGGACCTGCACAAAAAGTCTAAGGATTAATGTGGGAAACCCTTTTTTTTATTTGTCTATTTCACTGAGTTCTCAGAGTGAATAAACAAAATAATGTATATTGCTCACTCTAGGCATAACATAATAAAGCAATTATAACTAACATTCAGTGAGCATTTTTCTACATGTTAGGCATGCTTCAAAGGACTTTAGAAGCTATTATTTTGAAATAGATCTATTTTATTGCTCAGTCCTCACGATACCTAATGCAATAGACTTTTTTTTTTTCATAAATATTTTCTTGTATTGTTACCACTGCCTTGCAAATAGAAACTATCCTAGATCCTTGTCCTAGTTAAGGGTAAAATCTGAACAACCTTTTACTTAGTCCTTCTTTAGGAACAAAATCAGAATTGGTCTTCTTAAATCTTGGGTTAACTACAGATTTGAGGGTTTTTTTCTTTTTCATCCTATGTGTGTGTTATTGCCTTGAGTTGGCTCTGACTCCTGGCAACTCTATGAATGAGTGATGTCCACAATGTCCTGTCCCCATCAGCCCGGCTTACCAAGTGTAGACTCATGCCTATGGCTTCTCGTATGGAGTCAATCCATGCCATATTGGTTTTCTTTTATTGCTGTCTTCTATTTTCCCAGCATTAACATCTTTTCCAAAGAATCCTGTCTTCTCATGCCTAGAACGATAGCTTAAGTTTTGCCATTTTTGCCTTCAGCAATATTTCAGACTTAATTTGTTCTCAAACCCACTTGTTCAACTTGCTAGTGGTCCAGGGTATCCATAGTGATCTCCTCCCATACGGTATTTCAAATGAATCAATTATTTTCTCTTATCAGCCTTCTTCACTGTCCAACTTTCTTATTCATACATACTACTTGGGAATAAGAGCGTATGGATCATCTTAGGCTTGGTCTCAAATGACACATCTTTGCTTTTGATGACTTTTCCTAATTCTTGCATTGCTATCCTTCTGAGTCTCAGGCTTGTCTTGATTTCTTCATGGCAGCCTCCATTTAAATTAATGACTAAAGCAAGGAAAGCAAAATCTTTAACAATTTCAATGTCTTCATTGTCTGTGTGAGAGTTGTGATTTCTTCTGCAGTCATGATTTTTTTCTTCTTGCTGTTTCAAATGCAGTCCTACTTTGGCACTTCTTTCATTTTCAGCAGACGTCATTTCAAGTCACTGTTACTTTCTTTCACTAAGTTGGCGTCAGCTGAATATCTTGTTATTGATATTTTATCCACCAGTTTTCACTCCTCCTTCTTCTGAGTCTAGCCCATTTTTAATGATATGTTCTGTGTACAGATTGAACAATTAGGGAGAGAAAATGACACCTTTGCCTGTAGGAAACCATTAAGGCTCTCCACATTCTGTCTTGACAGTGGGTTTTGTCCATAATACAGGTTACCCAACAGGATAATCAAGTGCTGAGAAACAACCATTTTTTTCCAGTCTATATCTTTTTCATTTCCTGTATTAGAAACAGATATATCTATATTTATGTATGCATTTATTATGTCTGTTGTTAAGTAAAAATAATTCTTAACCCCAGGCTCAATACTCACAAGAATAAAGAAAAACAATTAACAATTAACAAAAAGAAGAAGGAGGAGGAGAGGGCAGAAGTGGAAGAGAAGGAAAGGAAGAATGGAGAAAGAGAAGAGAAAAAAAATAAGAAAAATAACATTAAATATGTAATTATTTTACTTTAAATCAGGCAAAAATAATCTTTATTGCTAATTATAATAAAAAATATTGTTGAGGAATGGGCAATCCCTCTAAGAAAAAATAGGTGGCAGTTGGAATACACCTGCCACACTACAGTGATCTGTGCAGTGTTGGTCATACACAGCTTTGGTCTTCACAGACTCTGACTGTCTAATGCTAATGCTTAAGGAACACTCTTTAGAAGGTTCTAGTCAGGCAACTAAGTGCTTCATACCATGTCAACTATTTTAAGTTCCAATGACACTAAAATATAGAACATTTTGTTCACCTCTGCAATTGAATCCGAAGCACTATCAAACTCCCAAACCACAAAGAATGCCACTTTACACTCTAAAGGCTGGTGGTGATGGGATTGTGCTGAACAGAGGCCAAAAATAATAAAAATGTTTTAGTAATTTGGTTCTAGTTTAAGAAGTGTGACTGGTACATGTCAGTTGAAACCATATCTACAAAAGTTCTAAAATGTGGTATATCACATGTTATGGAATTAGACAAAGGCTTAAAGGTCGCCTGGTCAAAAGCATTATACAGTGTCAGAAACCCTGAACGATATCCAAGAAGGAGAGTCCAGTTTCATTTCTACTTCCTGAGGCAGCTATACAACTTCTGAAAAAAATTATAAAAATTTTTCCTTTATGTTGAAAAAAATCATTGCCTCATAATTTCTATCCATTAAACATGCTTCTGTCTTTTGTTATAAACACAATTCAGTCTGATAATCCTTTAAAAATTTAAAAGAACCGTCACATTACCCCAAAGTTATCTGTTAGATTAATACCCCTCTCAATCCCTTCGACTCTTCCTCTACAAAATACTTGCCAGAACTTTTATATTCTGTTGGTTGTTCTTTATAACTATCTATTCTAATTTGTCAATTATTTTAATGCAGCATAAATCTAATTCTGATGTGGGATGTCAGAATGTTTGGCTTGTCATCTTTTATAATATACTCATTGTTGCACTGTTGAAAATCCACCAAATGCCTCTGTCAATTAATCTCATCCAAATGTGAGTGGAATTGGATAGAGGAAGGTAATACTGTGGTAAATTTAATACTTAAAAACATGTATCTGTAAAATAGATACAGATAGAAAAGATATAGATAAAAATATATATGTGTAAATTGTATAATTGATTATTCCCCGTTTTAATGTGTCAACTATTCACCTGTTCACCTATATTTCTTAAATGTTTTGTTGACTTATATTTTATGGTCTTTGTTCCTCTCAAAATAAATATACAATGTTCCAGTATCTTGAAAGTAAAGTTAAAAAATAACAATTGTCAATATCTTAAAGGATTTTATTTTTTTCTTTTAAGAACAATCTAGAACAATGTATTGATAGAGATAAAATAAATTAGGTAGGTCATGAATTTACTAAAGCCATTAATTTTAAAGTATATTTTAAAAATTAAAATGAGGTCAAAGAGCAGGGATTTTTTTTTGTCTTTTTAATAGAAAAATAAATGAATTGGTTACAAATGCTTTCTAAAAATTAAGTTAACAAAGCTAGGGTTTTACATTTTAAAAATACTATTTTGTCTATTTTAACTCTGCATTGTACTTCTTAAATCTAATTGTAAGTCTGATAAAAATCAAAGCATATCAGCAATATAACTGGACTATAATATTTTCTCTATAATCTTGATTAAGCACTGCAAATGGCATAAATAATCTACAGTGGAAATTTGCCAGCATTGAGAAGAAAACTGTACTATTTATATTCATCCCATTTGAAGTTCTAGTGATTAATTTAGTAAGTAAACATCTATTAAGCATATTTTAATTGTGTAGGAAACTGTATTTGAGAAACAAGAATGAATAAAACAAGAACCATATGACTCAGTCTTCATGACTTTGGTTTTGGCAAAGGATTTTTAGATATGACACCAAAAGCATGATTAACAACATCAAAAAATAGATAAATTTGACTTCATCAAAACTAAAAACTTTTTTTTCTTCGAAGGTCACCACCAAGTGAAAAGACAAACCATGGAATAGAGGAAATTATTGAAAATCATATATCTGACAAGGGACTTAAGTCCAGAATACATGAAGAATTCTTACAACTCAATAATAAAAAGACAAATAGACTAATTAAAAATAGAGAAAGAATCTGAATAGACATTTCTCCAAGGAAGATAAACATTCATCAATAAGCATATGAATAGATGCTTAACATTATTAGTCATTAGGGAAATGCAAGTAGAAACCACAAGATATCATTTCATACAAACAAGAATGGAGAGAATAAAAAATATAGATAATAACTAGGGCTAGTGAGGATGTGGAGAAATTGGAACCCTCATACACTGCTGGTGGGAAATGAAAATGCAAAACCATCTGGCATTTCATCAAACAATTAAGCAGAGCTACCATATGAACTAGTAATTGCGCTCATAAGGATAAACCCAAGAAGAATGAAAACATATATTCACACGAAAACTTGTATACAAATGTTTATAGCAGTATTATTTATAACAGACAAAAGATGAAACAATGGAAATGCTCATCAACTGATGAATTGGTACTTTATTTGGCTAAAGTATACAATGATACTTTATTTGGCTATAAAAAAGGATGAAATACTAATACATGCTATAACATGAATGAGCCTTAAAATATGCTAAATGAAAGAAGTCAGTCATGAAAGGCCACATTTTATATGATCACATTTATGTAAAATTCAAGAATAGAGAAATCAATAGAGACAGAAAGTAGGTCAGTGTTTCTTGGAGCTGGGAGGTGGTGGAGAGATGTGAAGGTAGGGAGTGGTACCTAAAGGGTATGGGTTTCTTGATGAGGTGATGAAAATGTTCTAAAATAAGAATGGTGATGTTTATCCATATCTGTGAATATATTAAAAATCATTTAATTGTATAATTTAAATGAGTGAATTGTATGCTATGTGAATTATATGTCAACAAAGCTGTTAAAAAACATTCTTAGTAAAGGAAAACAAATTTGTCAAACTTATTCAACAAATATCAAGATCTATAAAGTTATAGTAATAAAGACAGTTCGATAGTGGTACAAGGATGGGTAAATAGACCAATGAAAAAGAATAGAGAATTTAGTTACAGACACATAGACATACTTGATTTACAACAAACGTAGAACAGTAGGAAAAGGATGGCCTTTTAAATAAATAGAGCTGGGTTAATATAGTTTAAAAAAGAGTTAATATGACATAGACTCTATTTCAAGGCTCCTACAGTCTTGTTCCGTTATCATACATCAAGAAAAGGTAAGCTCTGGTGTATAAAGGGAAAATTAGGTCTTGACAAACAAATTTAGAGTTCTCTGTGCCCTAACCTATGTGGATCTCCCCAAATATTGTGAGAGTGCAGAGGGACACTCAAAGTAATTTTAACACAAACGACTAGTTTAGAGAATATTCTATTAATTATTAAAACAATTTTTTTACATTAAAAAAAGGAAATTATTTTGAAGGAATAAAGTCCTACGTGTTAAATTAAGTTTTTAGTTTCATCACTCTTTATCTGCCTCTTTTCTATAGGAAAATGATCTTTGGCATTTAAATTCTCTTACTACCTGCTGTGTTTTACCATAAACTCAGCTGCCTTCAAACCCATACTGTCAACTTTAAATGTGATAAGCAACCTCACAAGCTCAGATGTTGCCTTAATTTCTTGCAGTCATTTTTTTATAGTTTTCCAACATGCAGATTAAGTACTTTATTCAGTTGCAGATGGTTCTGGAATGGGTTTTTCAGCAAACATGAGTGAAAGTCAATAATTCGTAATGAAGTGCTGACATGTTACTACTAATGAGCTTCAAGGCCAGGATTCTATCAAGATTATTGTACATTTGTACCATATATCAGATTCAGATAGTTTTTTTTTTAATAGTGGCGTGTGTGTGTGAGTGTGTGTGTGTGTGTGTGTGTAAACTTTTTGATCCCTCCTCTATAGAGGTTAGGGCAGTCAGTCTCTCTCTTTAAATGGCCATACATACTATCTCTACTCTCTTCACTGACGTTTTGGTCACTTTGCTTTGCAATGCCTTATTCAAAACGACCTCAGAAACACTGTCTGTAGAATATTTAGAAAGTAATATGCTAATCCAAATCGAGACATGTTAATATGCTTCTAACCTATAACATAGTGGTTTTTCTTTTGGGCATTTATCATTAAATAATCCAAAAGTAGAAAAATAAGTATAATTGTAAGGACATATATTATTACTTATGTTAACCAACAAAATGGAAATAATTTAAATATTCGATAGTATGATCATGGGCTGAGTCAGAGGGTCTAAATTAATAATGACTTATCTATTTGATGCAATTATGGAACCATTAAAGAGGTTGATACGAAGACTATATAAAAACGTGGAAAATGCTAAAGATGTATACTAATTCTTATACTAAGAGTTCTTTTAGTCTAATAATAGTCATGCAGACCTTATTTAGTTTATATAGGTAAATATAGAATAAATTCTAGGATGCTAGACTAAAAATTGGATCAATATGTTTTTAAAAAATGATTAATAATATATTCGGTAGGTGTATAGTGTTTTCCAAGACAAAGTTCAGATGAAATTGTGAGACCAATGAGCTTGCCTTCCTTCATGAGCTTTTGTCGGTTGGGCCATTCAACACCAAAGCTCTTTTATATCATTACCTTGATCTTCCTGTTGGAGGAATCTCTTTATGTATAGGTTTTAAAAGTAGTGGCCATTTTTTGTACACCCTGGCACTGTCAGGTGGCAGGCATGTGACTGAGGATCAGGCAATCTCAGGCTTTCTCTTAGGCCTTTGAATCATGAATAAATCATGTAACAATAATGTGCTAGTTAGAGACAATGTTCATCAGACTTTTTCTTTAGCATAAACTTCATTATAGGTCCTGTTGTTCAACACTCAAGAGCTCTTTATATTTTGCCTGTTTTCCCCAATTTTTCCCTTTTCTCTCTGAGAAATCTTGAATTGTCTCCTTTACTCATAATCTAGAATTATTTCTGATCTCTAGGCACAGATATAACTTTACATATTAAAGTTGTTCTAAACTATATTTTATACGGAGAATAATAAGTAGAAACTGAGAAGAATGTTATAGTGGGTTAAGAAGAAAGGTAATCAAAATCAAGAAAACCAGAAAAAGAGAACTAAGTTTATAAATTCAGTTTATAAACACGATGAGAGAAATCAGAGTTAGAGTGAACCATTTTAGGTAGCTGAGTTTACCTTGATTGAGTCTAAACAGAAGCTAGTTCAGATTTTTAGAGAATAAACACCTCTTCCTGCCTTAAGATTTTTCTAAATTGTAATGGAGAAGTTCTCTGTTTCGTTCTTATTTTGTTTTGTTTGATTTTCTTTAATTAATGTGTGTGTTGTGGGAAATCATGGAAGTGTTTTTTGATAACGACATTGGAAAGCAAAAAAGGTTTTCTGCTTAGGCACCCTGGAAAGGGGCCTGAAAAGAAGAACAGGATGATGTTCCGTCTTCCATCTAACACAAGAGTTTAGGCATGACTTCTTACAGGAAGAAAGATATTGGATAAAACTAAACAATTTGCTTTGACAGAGGAAATAAAACACAGACCTAGGACTGTGTATTTCTAGAGTCCAGTTGAGAACATTTAAGATAGACGAGCAGTGGGTCATTCCTTACATCCTACAGTAGTTTAGCACAGAACCTTGCCCGTCTGAATGTTCTGGGCAAGTTATCTACGATCACTGTTTTTCCCAGTGGAATCAGAGAAATGACTTTTCTGTTGAGAAAGGTAATCATATGTGCACAGTCTTTCAATCCTTACCTGGTCACATAAGAATGAGTATTGAGCCTGGAACACTTCCTTACCAAGAGACAGAGTCCACGGAGTCTATGCTGGGCTTATCGCTTTTTGTGGGAATATTGTTCCCTGCTTCAGGCTTAAAGAATGTTCCTTTGTTCTATAGTGCATCAATGACCCTTATGTATGTCTTCCCCCACCCCTTCCCCCTGCCCTGTTTTCAGTATGTCAGACTCTACGGGAGAGGAATTGGGATCCTTCTATTGCAGCACAAATGGTGTGCTTACAGGCCAACTGCCCTGCATCAGATGCTGGCCATGAGGAACTGATGAACTCTACTGGAGCTGATCTTACCATGTCTCTTCTTTGTGTGAGTAAAAGCGATGTTACATCCAGTACTTGACTACTGTGTTGTCCTTGGCAGCTCTGCTACCTAGACACAGTTGGCAGAAATATTTGGACTTCTATTCCTGGTGGCAGGCATTGTGATGATCTTGCTATCCTCCATGGAACTGGGATCCTCTCCCGGCACTGGGCAGTGCATGGTGTTCAGCTCGACACATCCCATCTGAACCATGGAGGAGCACACATGGGGACTGCGGTCAATTATTTTCAGAAAGTTTCTCATTGGCTTTGGCTTCTACGAAGAAAATTTAATCCTTCAAATATAAATGAGGGAAACTCTGAGAAAAGAAATTATGTTCTGAAACAGCTGGAGGGGGGATTTCAAACTAATGAAATTTAGATACTAATATTAATGTAACTCTTATTTCCACAAAACATACAATAGGGGGACATTTGGCTTATATTTAGAGTAAACTCTGCTATTATCTTATCATGGTAACTTATGTTTTTCTAGTCCTCACCAGCTTGAAAATACAACCAAGACCATTTCTCCCTTCCTCATCACATCCTTCTATCCCTCAATCCCCAGGCTCATGGAAAACCTAGCCTCAGTCAAATACTCCTTATGTCACGATATTCTCTAAGGGCTCTTATGTGCTCCCAAATTTTGGCCACCTGGCTGCCATGTGTTTTCATGCCAAGTTGAATTCTATAACAGGATTAGATTATAGTCATTGCTGCTACCACATAGTTTCAGAGTCCTCCTCTGACTCACTAGTTAACAGCAAGATCACTACGGTCTCTGGATGCTTCTTTGTGGTCTGCTGTGAGCTAGTAGTACTGTCTTCTCAGGCCTCCATGACTCTTCTCTTCTCTGTAACCCAGTGGGCTTCCATAGTCACCCCCTAAGTCAGGAAACACATTCACTGGCCCCTGTCATCACTTGTTTAAATTCCAGTACTTGTGCTTCAATGTCTTAGGGAGATTTCCACTCTTACAGCTATTAGAGTGCCTTCTCCACAAGATCTCATGAAATTCCTGCCTGTGACTATTCAGTCTTCATATCAACAGAGCCTTAATCTACAGTTCCACATTTTCTATTTTTTTCTGAAAATTTCTCTTGGGTTCGTAAAAGGAAACAGAAGTTCAGAGCATCCAGTGTAAAAAGCATGGTCAAATTCAGGAAATATTTTAGATCAAAATAATATAGTTCTTCTACTACCATGGAAGACTTCAAAAAATAATGACTCTAAAAGCAAACAATCAGGAAGAATGAATCCTCTTGTAACCCACTTGACAGAGAGCATGAGGTGGTTAAACTGAGGGTCTTCAATAAAGCTACAATCCCATGGATATTTCTGTGCCTGCACTGTCCCAGCCGAGACTTCGCTGTTCTTCACTAGAGGGTGCAGTATGTGCTTTCCTATCAGTGCAGAGTACAGAGAGAAGAACGAGAGTGCTAGACACATGTAGCCGAACTCTCCGATTTGTGAGACATAGAACTGGAGCTCTTCCCAGTGAATCATGAAAGCAGGATGCTATCATTTTGTCATGGCTGTTGGAGAAAACAAGCCTCCTTAACAACAATATAAAAGTCTTGGAGATAAAGGGAAGTGTAAACAATGGCATAAGCACAGCCTGAGAACACAGAACAAATATATTTAGTGAGACCTTGCATAACAACTAACATCCCAGCATAGATCAGGCTCAGAAAAGACTAGTGTGGAGCACTTACAAAAGCATTTGTGAGGCCTGGAAAAAGGGAAATCTAGATGTAAGATTTTCTACTAATTCAATAATGAGAGAAATAGGACTTTATATCTAAAGTCCTATATCTTTATATATACCTTTCCTCTTATTCTTCGTATTATTTTGAGTGGTATAAAAATATGCCTTTACATATATTGTGAAAGGATGGAAGTAACTAAAGAATTATCCTCTTGTGGCATCAGCCCCAAGGCTTAGATGGAGATTGAGGAGACCTTGGGAATTTGAAAGAGGCTCTGATAGAATGGATATAGCTCCTTTATTATTTGGGGAGGTGCCAAATTAAAAAAAAAATGAGTCTTGCTACCTTTTTTTAGGTTTTTGAATATATTGGTAAATTTGTTTTAGGCCTTAGAAGGGGTGTGTGTGTGTGTGTGTGTGTGTGTGTTTTCTAATAGTTTCACTTACCAGGGGAAAACTGGATTCTTTCTCTCATTTTTCCCTTGAATGTCTCATCGGACGTGCACAGCTAAAGTTCTCTGTGACCACCAGGCCTAAAACCCACAGGAACAGTACAAACTGGATGGTTCCATCTTTAATGTAGATGGAAAAGGAGGAGTAGTCTTGGGTAAAGATCTCAAACTCAGATGCTGATAGGAACCAGATAATTAAACAAGTAAAGCAGTGGCTCCATCTACAGGACTCAGCTATTACTCGACTCTAGTGGATTATTGCAGAAGTCTGGATTTACTAGAAGAGTCAGAAATTTGGATTTTATTTATTTATTTTTTTATTATAACATATCAACTTCTTTTAAAAACCCACTGTCAACCAAATAAAACATTTAAAATACAAATTCCAGAGCCCACAGTTTTGATCACTTGTCTGAGTCAAGAGCTATTTCCTAATGAATAACAATTTTGAAAAGAAAGTGCTAGATATTGGCATAGGCATCCTTGAAAAAAAAAAAAGGAATTTTGGCGAAAATAGTTTTAACTGAAGAGTAAGAGAAGCTACATCTAAAGCTAGAATGTTTACACTGGGGTAGAGGACAAGAGAGGACATTCTTATCCTTAAAAACACATTAGCTTTCCTTTTATAATTAACTCATTTTTTTTAGTAGGAAAATAAACATGCAGACATCCGCATAAGCTTGTATGAGATAAATGGGAAGAGTCTCACTCCAGTCCATCTTACCAGCTCCTTTCTAGGGCACACATCATTCCAAGGATAATGTTTGAATAAACTGGAATGACCAATGAGCAGCAGTAAACAGTGTCGCAGAGGTGGGGAAAGAATCACCTAAGCTGAAGGGTGCTTCTGAGAAGATGATTCAGTTGGGTCGGTGAAAAAAATTACTGTTCTTAGCTCATATATTATAAGATGCTAACTCTGAAGAGAGCTGATAAATAAACATCTGGATTGCATGTGGAAGTTACGTTAACTATATTCTCTGGATTCTAAGCAGGGATTATTGGATAAATTTTCCAATCAAAGAGCCCTTTCAAGAACTGTAAGAAAGATAGGTAGAAAGATGGATAGATAGATCATGATGATGATGATGATGATGATGATGATGATAGATGATAGATGATAGATAGATAGATAGATAGATAGATAAGTAGACAGATAAAGTCACAGACATAGAATAGATATAAACACAGATAGTACCTGACCTTATCAATCTCAGTATTCATTATTTCCAAGAGAAAGCAAATTAATCCCTTTTATAGAATGTTGAGATATATGTCTGTACTCTGTAACATACCCTTTCATAAGAAGTGTGGATGATGCTAACAGCCATTATTCTCCAAGAATATGAATATATATAAATTAAAATATGTGTGTATGTATGTGTGATTTATCATGTAATGAAAAAGTCCCTTGGAGATACCTAATCTTGGAGGTAGCTTCTGTTAAGGGTGAATATTTCTGACTTGCGAATACTTCCTAGAACTTAGTAAAGGGTATGAAGTTCAGCAAAACTTTGTTGATTTGATTTATTCTATCCCTGGATCTGCTGACTCTAAAAGGATAATTCACTTGGTCAAGATTCAACAACCAACAAGGTGATTTATTGACATTTTTAATACACAGTAGAACTATGACTAAAAACAGAGAAAACTGTCCTCAGTAACCTCTTAATCAATTATAGTTTCTAAATAAATTACATTGATGAATATGTTTTTGACTACCAAGGAACTAAATTTTCATTATAACTGTTCTCGAAATATAAAAAGATACAAAAATAAAAATCCAATAGTAACTATAATCCCTGCACTGAGTGGTAATCTTATTCAACTTTTAAACTTCCATTTTTTTATGTTATTTTCATGTTATTTTTCATGTTATTTCATGTTATTCCCAATTATTTTTAAAAATATACAATAAATAAATTTATCTAAAACATTTCCCATCTCTGAGCACATTTCAAGATAAATATATAAAAATTTATAAGAATATGTTTACATAATTTGTTTGATATATTTTTACAAATTTTTCTCAAAAGTTTGTACCAGTTTTACTCCCACCAAAACTGTATAAAGATCCCATTAACTCAAAATTTTTAATTTAAAATTTTAGCAGATCTAATTATTACCATAGTAAGGTGGCGGATATTTTGTAAGGTAGCTTTAAAAGCAGGAGAAATTTGTGTAGTTTTGCAAATGAAATCTTTACATCGATTAATTTTATTTATACTATCTTGCAAGATCTTATTTTGATGGTATATGGGTAAGCAGTTATATTTCAAAGAAGAAAAATATGCAACATTGACTTCAAGTTGTCTATTCGTATAACATTTTTAGTCTAAAGCCAAGTTCAGAATTTTGAAAAATATGAACTTACAAGAGCTCAAAGGAGTTTAAGAGAACTCAAATAAATATTTGTTTTCAAAGCTATAACTCTTATCAAATCTATTGTGCCCACCTGAGGCTCACTCATTGACAAAAGACGTCAGAGCTCTCTAACTTAATCAGTAAAAAAGAAAATGATTATTATTGTTATGCCAGAGGCTTAAGATTTTAAAAAGCTGTACTTTCTTCCACTCAAACTGAAATCTAGACTTCAATAATAATTAGTTTATTTTAAATCATGGATTTCATTAAGTCTGAAAAAAAAAATGAGAGCTTTCAATTTGTTGAAATATTAAAGCAAACATTATCTAGTCAGAGAACAAAATATTCCTGAGTCTCTTTTTTAATTCAATTTATGTTAAGTTATGATCAAAGAGCTAAGATTAGAATAAATGACAAAATAGCATAGCAAGAATCAGATCTTGCATTATAACCAGTCTCTGACACAGAAACTGTGGTTGCCTCAATTCCTTTTACAGCAAGAAGTATTTATTATGTATACTGGGTGTCAAGTAGTTCTTAGGTTTCTGAGAATGCAAGAATTCATACAATAAGACTCCTTCCCTAGAGTTTCTCATTGCCTCATGAGAGCTGCCCTGGACAACAACTAGCAATACAGTGTAATGTGGACAAGGCTGATTTCATGGTAGGAACAAGTGGGAGCCCAGAGGAGAAGCTCAGACAGAGAGATTAAAGCATACTTTCTACAATATATGGCACCTTAGCTAAGTCTTGAAGGATCTCGTCCCAATAAATTTAATCTGAACATGGGTAGAGAATGAAAAATAGAAAGATACCTACAAGCTAGGTCTCAAGGTAGAATGCATCTCGGGAATTGAATGTTTTAGACTCAACCTTCTAGGGCAAGGTTACTAGGCAGATTATAAAACATACTGAACACTTTCTGGAGAAAGAAAAGGACAAGAAGGGAATAACATAAGTGACTTGATACTGAATGCTAGATCACCCACTATGTTAACTTTTTTTCGCTTCCGTATCTCTTATTTTTTTCCAGTTTTTTTTTTTTTAGAAATGATTGACAGAATTGTACATATTTAAAGTATACAATATGATGATTTGATATACATATACATTGTGAAAAGTTTATCACAATCAAGTTATCACATCATATAGTTAACTCTTTTTTTGCACTGAGAGGACTTAGCTTAAGATCGACTCTCAGCAAATCTCAAGTGCACAATACCGTGTTATTAACAATAGTCACTATGCTGTATACTAGATCCTCAGAACTTTTTCAACTTATAACTGAAATTTTGTACCCTTTTATCTAAATCTTCCTATTTCCCCCACGCCTCAGCCCCTAGTAGCCACTATTCTACTCTCTGTGTCTGAGATCGGCTTTTTCTTTCTTTCTTTCTTTTTCTTTCCCTCCCTCCCTCCCTCCCTCCCTCCCTCCCTCCCTTCCTCACTCCCTCACTTGCTTCCTTCCTTACTTACTTACTTCCTTCCTTCCTTCCTTCCTTCCTTCCTTCCTCTTCTTTCTTTCTTTCTTTCTTTCTTTCTTTCTTTCTTTCTTTCTTTCTTTCTTTCTTTCTTTCTTTTTCTTTCTTTCATGTCACATATAATGATACTGTATAGTATTTGTTTTCCTCTCTGGCTTATTTCACATAGCATAATGCTCTCCAGATTCACACATGCTGTAAATGGCAACATTTTCTTCTTTATTATGGCTAAATAATTCCATTGTAGAGTTTTACCATATTGTCTTTATTCATTCATCCATTGATGGACATGTAGGTTGTTTCCATATCTTGGCTACTGTGAATAATGCTGCAGTGAACATGGAAGCACAGATATCTCTTCAAGATATTGATTTTCTTTCCTTTGGACATATCAGAGGTGGGATTGTTGGATCATATGGTACTTTTTTTAATTTTTGAGGAAACTTTATAGCGTTATCCACAATGGAAAACTACACCAATTTACATTCCTACCAACACTGCACAAGGCACAAGGGTTATCTTTTTTCACACCAGTCCAACAGTTATTATCTCTTGTCTTTTTGATGATAGTCATCTTAACAGGTATTGATTTTCATCTTCTTGAGAGCTTGTTTGGAGGTTCTAGCAGGGGAGTTCAGCTACTCGTATACCCTTGACCGAAGAATGGTTCTCTCCTCTATTGGGAAAGGTCGTTCTCTTCCACTGAGCGCACATCTTTGAGAGGATGCACATGGAGCTGTGAGAAAGGAAGGAGACACTTGCCTAGCTAGCCAGATCAGGTGAATCAATCCTGGCGATCAATGGGGTGATAGATGTCACAGCCAGATCACCCTCATATCCATACAATCTTCTTGATTAGTGATGTTGAGTACCCTTTTAATGTACCTATTGGCCATTTGTCTTCTTTGGAAAATTTCTATTCAGACCTCTTGCTCAGTTTTTCATTGATTTTTTTTTTTCTTTCTTTCTTTTTTTTTTTTTTCTATTGAGTGATATGAGTTTCTTACATTGTTTTGGATACTTATTAGGTGTATGGTTTTCAAATATTTTCTTCCATTCCATAGTTTCCTTTTTTTATTGATTATTTCCTTTGCCATGTAGAAGCTTTTTGCTCATTTATTTATTTATTTTTGTTGTTGTTGTCTGTGCTTTTACAGTTATACCCCCCAAAATTATTGTCAAGACCAATATACTGGAGTATTTTCCCCTATGTTTTCTTCTAGGAGTTTTATAATTTTAGGTCTTACATTTAGGTTTTCAATCCATTTTGAGTCAATTTTTGTGAGTGTTATAAGGTAGGCATACACTTTTTTTCATCAGTTTTTCCATCACCATTTATTGAAGAGACTATTCTTTCCTTATTGCGTGCTGACTGTTTTTAAGGTTACTTTAGGATGTGTTTCAGGGACAAGAAGAAACTATCTGAATTTGGAGATTAAGTGGTATCATTGGTGAGTAAAGGAGGACAATTTATAAATAGTTCTTGAATTTTAGTGAGCTTAAGATTGACCTGAGATTTTTTTTTTTATGTAGAAACTAAGATTCAGATATTCTGATTTATTATATTCTGAGTTGGACTCAGGAATCAGGCCTCTAACAAATCACAAGACGGTGATTCTACTTGAGTTCATACTACTTGAGATGAGAGTTAGAATCTCACAACTCTTGGTTCCCAGAGAGAATGAAGACAGTAGTATTTAGAAATAAAAAAAATTTAGCCCAGAATCTCAAAAGTCAACATGTTAGTATTCCAAAAATTCCCATCTTCCATCCCTACTCAGAGATTATGGACATCAATTTCAAACAATATGCCTTATTAATGTTTAGACAGAGGAAGAAAATTAGTCAGTTCAAACTATATACCTTTTTATAATATTCACCTTTAATGATTTGTTTGAATAAAGGGACTATTTTTTTATTATGACCATTAGTAAATTTAAATATATTTGTATTTCTCCCAAGAATATTTACATTTCAAACTAGACTCATTACCTTTGTATTCTAATACTACTAATAAATGTATTACAAATAAAAATTTTAAACCTTAAAACACATGTTTATGATACTAAAACAAATTCACTGTATAATAACTTGGATTTTTGCATGTAAATTAAATAATCTATAGTCATAAAAATGGGTCTGTGGAAAGACACCAGCATAAACATACCAAAAATAAAAATAACATGGTTTCGTAGAGAAGTGAATTATTGAAAAGAATGGATCTGGGAAAATCAAAGAAAATCAAATCCAGAAGTGGTATTTGCAATACAGAATTAATAAAGAGCCATTGTGCTCAAATTGGAAATGTCAATGCATATGTCTTATTTTCCAGCATAGATAGAAATTTTTAGAAATGCCATCACCTCCTGCCACAAATGCCACTACGGCTGAAACTCCTGTGGAGACTAGAACAGGCTTTGCACAAAGTCGACTGCAGAGAATGAAGAGGTCATTGAGATCAGAAAACTGTTATGAAAAACAAACAGCCCAAAATAAAAGAAAATAAAATTTCCCGGTCACACACACACACAAAAAAAGATAAGGTACGCAATTTGAAAATTCTTATAAATTTACTTTTTCTAAGTTTTTTAAAGTAGGCAAGTAGTCCCAATTTTCTTGCTCCTCCCTTTTCAAAAGCTTCTGATCTCTAGATGTCAATCATATAAGTTGACATTCAGCCAACTGCAGCATTCTAGCCCAGCTACATAGCTGAAGAGGTCTTGAAGAAGAAATTGGATTTCACAGTGTAAATTGTTTCTCTCAGGGGGATTAATTGTAAAAGTAGTCATTCGACGTATAACTCATTATATTCTCCTGTCTGTTAAGACAGAAAAGCTTATATAACATACTAATAAAGAATGAGTGCAATGTGATTAAACCAGGTGCTTGTAGATCGTGATGTGGAGCTCCAGAGATAGGAAGAATCATGACTGTGTGGGTATTAGCTCTCCCACGTTGTGTACATTCCAGATGGGTCTCTAAATCTAGAGATGCTTCCTGTACAAAAGCTTAAGCTATTCCTTCCACCAAGTGCTTCTTTGTTTCACCCCAGTGTGGCCAAAGAATGTGCATGTCACCGAGCATAGTCAGATTGTCTCTTGTTAGACTTTGGATATAGAGATGAGTGTTACACAAACTGGAAAATAATGATTCAGTTTATTTCTACAAGAGGCAGGGCTCTGATGAGATAATCAAGTTATTTCTGATGCTGGTTCTTGGTCTGTTTCTGAGCCTTGTTCTGTAGACCTGGCCTTCCACTCATTCTGTAAACTACCTGATGGCAGTCTCATCTCATTAGTATCTTTTGATTATAATCAAAGAGGCCAGATGCAATGAGGAAACTCGGTTCTGGAGCAGAAGTGAGAAGGGCCGAGAAAGGATGATGATGAGTTGGAGGATGAGGTTGGAGCCAATTTCTCCTAGGCCACATTTTTTTTTTTTACCAAGTATTTGAACATCACCCCAGGGGTGTAAAAGATAGCACACTTATTCCAGAGTCAACATTAAAGTCACATCCCCAGAGAGGCTGCCCTAGCCTCTGCATCTAAAATTTTGATCCTACTCTCTAATCATTTCCTATTTCATTTTCCTTTGAATTTATCACTAGCTAATACACTATATATTTCAGTAATTTATTTTGTGTACAGTCTGTCACCTCACTAATGCTACATGAAGGCAGGGAGTTTTGCTTCCTTTGTTTGAGTCCTATGTCCCCAAGGCCTAGCACATTAGAGGCCTCACTAGATGTTTGTGAAATAATTACATAAATAATCTTGCCCCAGATTACAAGGGTCCTCTAAAAAGTTTCTATGAAACAAAGATAATATTATAAGATATTTTGGTTACTACTCATCAAAAATACCAGAGTTTTCAGTATAAAATTTTTCTCAAGGGTACTGTATAACTGGTGTTTTTCAGTGTGTGTATCCATTCAAACAACCTGGGGCATTGACTAAAAAACATCTGGTTCCAAACTCCACCTCAGATCTACCTACTGAATCAGAATCCTTTGTTTTGAAACCCAGACCTATGTATTATAATAGGTTCTCTCAAATGAGAGCACCTATTATAATGTATGCTGTGTTATAGAAACACTGACAGATACAGAATGAAATATACTTAGAATTCTATCTATATGCCATCCAGATACCAGAGAACAAAAGTTGGTTCTGTAATGTATATGAGTATGTACATGTCCAATTTTGTTTTTCTTGGGAAATTTAGACTCAAGAAATATTGTGTAAAATCCAGATTAACTTTCACTACCACAGCATATGAATCAGAGTCATTCAAATTTCACTTGTAATAGAAATAGAAGGTAATGAGTAGAGGGGGAAAAAAGGCATAGAAGTTATTTAAAAGGATCAGAGAGAAGTTTGAGTTGCTCAGTTTGGCTATAGAGAAAAATAGGACAGTAGGTAGAAATATTTAAAATATATTAAATCAAGAGCTGATCCCCAAAACAATTTACTATTTCTATAAAAGGATATGTTTTAAAACTGATAAACAAGAGTGAAAATACAGGTAGAAAATATGTAAAATGAGTGAAAAAAAAAGAGATGAGAATGTAAAAGTCATTAAATTACATATGAGAGAGAATATAAAGGTAGATTTAAGCCCTTGAACTTAAGGGAAGCAGTCTGAAATACTGTTCCCAGAGGAATGTGGTGTAAAGGTTAGCGTAATTTTCTCATTGTGGCAAGCCTCATATCATCAAATGACAGAAAAGAAGAGTGAAGAACAGGGCGGAGGTTTTATATCTGGATTAACTGATACACTATGCAGAGCTCTTTGACTATATTCGTAGTCTAATATTAATATATGTCCCTACTTGTTTATTAATAATAACTATAATTTTATTCTAAGTTTAAGTATATATAAATTCTGGCCTACAAGAAACAAAAGTAACCGATTGCCAGATAAAAGACAGACCCTAAAGTCATTCTACCTCTTGAAATTGCTTTCATTTCTGTCTTGGAATCTCACCTGTTCTTCTGCCGAGAAAAGAGAGACCTCTGAGGCCAAGATATTTCAAGGGTAGCCATCATTGTCTTTCAATTAAGTATGCTGCTTTACTGGTCCATGGGCCCAAAGGGAAAAAATGTTTCATTTTAACAGGATAGCACATCGAGGGAAGGGGAAAAATGCTCTTTAAGGCATGCCAAAGAGAAATGTCTCTTCCCTCAAGTTTTACTTCTGTAGTCAAGCTACGACTGCTCATTTATACTCAGGTATAGGACATCACCTGCCTTAAGAACTAGATTTTGAACACCACAAAGTTCATCAGTTCAGTTTAACTCAAATACATTCAATATGCAACTGATTATGTGCCAGAAACTCCGCTGGGTTTATGTCTTCTATAAAACGATGTAGAAAACGTAAATTTCTGCCCTCCAGCACTTTATAAAACAGAAGGAGAGATAAAATGTGCACATGGATAATTGTACATCCTAAGGTACTATGAGCATCACTATAAAATACATCTACACTCCAGAATTTTGCCAAGGATTGTGTTTGTATTAATGAGAGAAACACTACTGAATTTGTTAAAGCAGAAGTATTTAATATAGGTTGACAAATTGTAAGATTTGGTTTTCCTCTTTAAAGGAACTCAGGTGATTTCTGTCAAAGAGTTATGAGAACCAGTAAAATTATGCACACTCATTAATATACACACACTGATTAGACAGTCAGAGCGAGAGATAACTTTCAGAAACAGTGAACCTCAAAATCTCCATCTGCTTAGCTATAATCTATCTCGATAAATAGGTTAGGTAGCAAGTCAAATAAAAATCAAAATTAAAGACTGTTTTCCTTTTTTTTAAATACAGACAGCTATGATTTACAATGGGTCAACTTAACGATTTTACAATGATGAAAAAACGATATGCATCCAGTAGAAACCATACGTCAAATTTTGAATTTTGATCTTCTCCAGAGGTAACAATATGCAGAATGATACTCTCTCCTGATACTGGGCAACGGGCAATGGGCACAAAGGTCCGAGTCAGCTATATGATCACGAGGGTAAACAATCAATACGATATAATGTCGTGTTAAATGCATCTTTCCTTTACAATATCTTCACCTTACAAATGGGTTTATCAGGACATAAACCCATCACAAGTCTAGAAGCATATGTATAATGAAAAGGAAGTAGATGAATTGACCAAAGGTCCTCACCTAAGACTGTGAAAGGGTGCAAGTGCTACTCAGTCTTCAGTAGAGGAATGAATTGCCAATGGAAATACTCAACATGCATTAAGATTTCTTCTGCCCTCAGCAAGGCTAAATGCCCCTTTATCAAGTTTAATATTCTGTCCTCCTTATTTCAAAGTATCTTTGTGCATGAGAATCTTCTGTTCATACTTTTTTTTTAGATACATTCATACTATCGAATAGATTTAACATGCCAACGAATATTTTAACTTTTGCACACATCTTATTGGATGTGAAAGGGACTAATAGTTTTTTGGTGATTTAAACGTTGAGTTAAAATGATGGCATAAATAGATACATGTTTACTGTAATCATTTTTCACTCCAAACCTGGAAAAATGCACCGTTCATTCATTCATCTTTTGCTATATGGCCTGTTTTTCTTTTTTTTGAGTATAGGTGTGAGGATTAGAGCTCCATTCCTTTTTTCATATATACTATATTAATAACATGTCGCCTACAATTTCCAGTAACGACTTTTTAAAGTGAATCAAGAACTTAAATACATTTAAATAAATCTGAATATAAAATTGTTCGGAATTTTGTTATTATCGTTCTTTCAATTTTTATAGTCTTTGTTTTTAATTTTACATCCAGTTTAATACATTTTTTAGCAATTGCCTGTATAAAAGCTTTCTGAAACATGTTTTAGTTTTCATGGAAGTAACAACTCTTACTCTCAAGTTCCATTGCATTACAAGGTTTGTTACTTTATATGATTACAACAAAGAGGTTGGTGGAAAAAACTACGCAACTAACTCTCGGTGAGTAGTAGTTAAGGGTAAAAGCTGCCATGCCACAGTCAACTAGTGACAGGTGTGCCAGCTAATCAAATAGTTCACCAAGATAATACATATTACATTATCAAAATATTACAGAAAACTTTTATCAGGATTTGTATTTGATAGTTTAGATTGATATTTCACAGTCAACCAAATTTTCCTAGTGCATACTGATGTTATGAGTGGAGACTCAGAAGAAAAGTTTATTCTATTATTTCTAAATTCTCCAAAATACACAAATTCCATGAAAGCAAAGACACAGGAAAGCTTTTATTTGTTCCAGGACCATCATTAAACTATTTATAGTGCAAGTAACATTTGAGCTTGACATTGAATAATAGGTAAGATTTCAATATAGAGATGAAGAAAAATATGAAATACAAAGGGAACTTTGGGAGAGTTGCCAGATAAAATACAGAATACTCAGTTAAAATTATATTTCAAACAAATAACAAATGCTGTATTTTAGGATAAATATATTCCATATATGCTAAAGAGCAACTATTTGTTATTCATATGAAATTCAAATATACCTGGATTTCCTGTGTTTTTGTTTGTTAAGTTTTCACTGTTCTATTTGTGAGGCATGTAATTAAATCTGAAGTGGTTCATTTTTACTGGGAGATAAAACTTAAATGGTAGGTAGGAATCTATACTTGAAAGGCCTTCAATATCATAGTAAGGATTTTCAAAGCAACTAAAAAGACGTCACCAATCATATTTCCAGTAGAAGCAAGATCATAACAATGAAGTGGCACACATGGAAGAAAGAGGTTTATTTCAATTCTTTCAGGTATTGGGTTGGATGCTCAGTGAATAATATCACGTAATTTTATACCTCATATTTTATTTGTTAAGTGGTGAACACATGAATGCCTGACATAACTCCGGGGTATATGTGAAATTAATCAGTTATTCTTTGAAGACCAGTAGCAGGTATATTAATAACGAGCATATATTAATATATATTTTACTCTCCACTCTTTAGTTACGATTATTGAATTTGGAGATTTAGCGTATTCCTAATTCCTTTCCAGTCACTTCGCAAATTATTGTCACTTTCACTAACGAGCAGGTAGGAAAAGAAATGACAATAGAGATCTAATTACTCCATTTCAGTAAAGTTTTTAACTTGCCTATGTCAGGCAGTGTGTTAGACTCAGGAAACACAAGGATGAATAAGACAATTTCTCAATTGTCTGGTTATTATTTCTTGCAAACTCTAGTGAAGATGTTTCATGATGAAGACTATTAAAACTTCTAGATAAAGTAAAGTTCAGGGTATTTCTTAGTGGTTTTATGTACTCCCCATCTATTTTAATTCTAATGAAAGCAAAGAGTTGCCCTTTTCTTACCCTTATTAAATTAAGCACTCAGTGAACTGAGTGTTGTAGAATGGACTATGCGCAAACTTAACGAGCAGTATAAATGATGGTCTTAAGACTACTATGTATTCTTAATTTCTAACTGTCATAGAGTCAGACAGGAAAGTTATCAGAGTGATATGGTTTAGTCCTGGAAGAATTCAAGAAGGACATTGATTTTAAAGAATAAACATTATTTAAGTAGTAATGTAGAATGAGAGGGAAAGGTATTTTTGCAGAGGAGGGATATAAGTAAAATTGAGGATGAAGGCAGTAGCAATTGAAAAGAAAGTATTTCTTCCTGGCAAGTATATAATACCCATATGGGCGGAATAATAAAGCAGATTAGAAAGAGCAGGTAAGGCATAATGCGAAAGGCGTGAAAGTAGGCAGAGCATTTTCATGTTGAGAAAGTTAGAAATAAGGAAACAATTATAAGCTTTTTTAAAAAAGAAATCCGTGTTAGTTGTACATTACAAATTAATCTCCATATTTAGTCTCCTAAAACAGTACTTATTTATTAACTCAGAGTTTTTGTGGGTGAGGAATCTGGGCGGGGCTTAGCTCCGGATGGTCTGGCTCAGGATTTCTCAGATTTTGGCCAAGCTGTCAGCTGGGTTTGCGGTCTCATCTCAAAGTCTGGCTGGAGTTGAAGGATTTGTTTCCAAGCTCACTCCTGTAGTTTGGAGTAATTTGACACATGGGCCTCCCTCCCTAGGCTACCAGAGTGTCTTCACGACATGGTAATTGGCTTCCCCCAGAGGAAGCAAAGAGTCATAGATGGAGAGACGGATAGAAAGACAGAGACAGAGAGAGTGAAAGAGCTAGCAAGAGGTAACACCAGAGAGGGAAACAATAGTCTTTAAAATCTAATCTCATGAAGGATATACCATCGCTTCTGTTACACGCTATTGATTATACAGAACAAACCTGATTCAAAGGAATATTACACAAAAATGAGACTTCTGGAATAAAGGCATGATTGGAGGACATCTTGGGCCCTGTGTATCATAAAAACAACATCTTCTGTTACTTTTTTATATTTTTAATTTTTTATGTGAGCATGCAGGGTAGATTTAAAATGGCAAGTTCAGAACTCAGTAGATAAGGTAAGAACCATAAAATAGTATATAGACAGAGATTAAAAAACAATTCTAAGATAGAATCCACATTAATAAATCTAATTCATGAAGCAATAAATCCTATTTTTAACTGGCAAGTTCACAAATTCTGGAAAGAAGTTAGACATTTTTTCAGCCTTTTACTTCATCAGGACCATGAATGCAATCACTAAACTTAAGCTAAATTAACAAATATTCTTTCTGATTTTATCTTTATGTTCCACAAGTTTTTGTTTTAGTGATTCTCATAGTGGCTAAAACTTTATTTTAGGCACCCAGGGCAATCTTTGAAAGCCTGCTTTTTTGCCTTTTATTTACTTTCTTGAGCCCCAGAGCATTTTTGATACTACTCAGAGCTTTGAAAGAACTGTTTTTATTTTTCCCTAGAGGAAATTTGAAAGTTCACAACAGCTGGTAAAATAGCTCAATTCTTCTTTCTTTTGGAAGATGAAACCAAAGATGAAAGGGTGTGATTCTTCTAACTACTGTTTCAGCGAGGATTCCCCCACCACCTAAGAGATCAATCACATGGAAAATAAAGTTTTTCAGCACAAGGATAGCTTCTTAATAGAGAACGAAGAAAAAGTGTAGAGATGGAGACGTGTCCGCAATGAGATAAATGGATCCTCAAGAAAAAATAAATAAAAAGAAAGTATCTAGCAATTCATCAAATCCAATAAAATGTAAGAGAATAAGCATAGAGTTGTTGATGTAACCTTAAAAGCTTTTTTGGGTGTGACAGATAATGTTTAATAATAGAAGTTCTGATATCTTCCAATTCTTAGTGATTTTTGATGAGCAAATCTATGCTAAGCTAATTACTTTAGCAGAGTTCCAAACTGAAATATGATTACAGAGTTAAGCAGGCATTAGCAGTGAAAATTTAATTTATGTGTCAATTTGTTACACAACTACGGATTAGTCTAGGTGCAATCGTAGCGATATTTTTGTCTCTCTGGTGTATTAGGAGCTATATTCACAAGATCTACTTTCATGAATAAAGCATCTCTGAGTTTATTCCAGTAACTAAAGCAAAAATTGTCTCTGGGAGAAAAGATGGCATTAAAGTGAAAACACCCTCACCATGGGCCACGGCATCACTCACAGCCAGGGCCTAGAAAACAAAAACTCTTTATTAAGGTCATTTTTTATATATCACACAAGTTGCTCAATAGCCTGGAAAAAAAGGGTCAATTCACCAGTACATTCTTGATGGATGAACAGCTCATCTTTAACAGGTGTACAACCAATAGATACACACACACACACACACATACGCACACACGCACACACAAATACACACACACACACACATTGTTTTTCAAACAGCACATTAAAAAAGATGGGATAGTCATTAGAACTGAAAATTTAGAGTTCAAAATACGATTCAATGAAATAATAATGAAACGAAAATGGAATGTAAGTGTTCTAAGTGTTGGGATAGATTGAATTCAATTATTTATATTCAAAATGACAATAGTGGGTGATTTTTCCCCCCCAAATCTTTCCTTCTTTCACTGATTCATTTACAAATATCTAGCAAGCACAGTTTCAGGCTTCGAGAATACCAAATTAGGTCTTTGACTCCCTGTGACCCCAGCCTGGTACAGTAGTTTTTAACTCCAGATGTGTCTCAATATCCTCTAAGGACATTACGATTACATACAATGAACCCTACACATTAAAGCTGAAATTCAAGAGGTTTGGAGTGTATTTTTTATAATTTCATTTAGTTTAATAAAAATGTGTTCATCTTGTAATATACTAAACAAAGAGCTTGTTTTTATATGCTAAACTGTATTCTGTTAAATATTCACATAATATTTACAAAACCAATTAATCAAAATTAGGAATTTAACAAATTAATTCCCCCAATCCCTAAATGTTGATTGCAAACTTATTAATTAAAATTTTCTTGGACATCTGTTGTGGGTTGAATTGTGTCCCCCCGCCTCCCCAAAATATGTGAAAATCTTAAACCCTGTTACTTGTGAATGAGACTTTATTTGAAAACAAGGCTTTAGCAGATGCAATCAAGTTAAAATGACATCATACTGGACTAGAGTGTACACTAATCCAATGCCTTTGTAAGGAGAAGGGCATTTGGAGACACGGAAGCATACAGGAGAAAGATGGTCATGCGAAGACAGCTGCGGATATTGGAGCGATGCAGCTACAAGCCAAGGAATGCCAAGGATGACAGCAACCACCAGAAGCTGCAAGTGGCAAAGGAGCATTCTGCCTACAGCCTTCAGGAGGGGAGCAGGCCTGGCTAACACTCTGATTTTAGACATCCGACCTCCAGAACTGTAAGAGCATACATTTCTTTTGTTTCAAGCCACCGAGTTTATGGCCATTTGTTAAGAACTTGTGAACAGGAAATTAATACACATAGTTTCCAAAAAGAAGTCTGAATTAATTCGTATGTTTGTTTCTTCTACATGTAATGTTTCTTTTTCTCTGATGCCTTTAAGATTTCTCTTTATCTCTGGTTTTCAGCAGCTTAGGTATGATGCATATAAGTTTGATTTGTTAATATTTATCCTGTTAAGATTTCTTTAAAATTCATATAACTGTCGTTTTTAGTATTACTTTAATTTAGGAAAACTCTTGGCTCTCATGTCATCAAATATTCTTTTGGTCCCATTGGCTCTGTCTTCTCATCCTGGGACTCCAGATATGCATAAATTAGACCATTTGACATTGTCCCACAGTTTTTGGAATGCTCCGTTATGTTTTGTGGTGGTTGTTTTAGTCTTTATTCTTGTCTCATGTTTCAGTCTGGTTGATTTCTATTGACCTCTTAAAGTTTGCTTTTTCTTCCCTTAGCAGTATCCATTTGGCTGAAGAACCCATCAAAGAAAGTCTTCATTTTGGATACTTAGTTTTTTCCTAGTATTTTCACGTGACTGTTATCTCTATGGTAAAAATTCCCAAGTGTTTACGCATTTTTTTTTGCCATTTGTACTAGATACCTTACCATATCAATTATAGTTAAAGGCCCTGTCTGATAGGTCCAATATCTCTGACTCTGATATTTTATCTTGTTTTGTGTGTATGTGTGTGTGTGTTCTAATCTTTTATTGAAGGCCAAGTTTTGTGTATAGAATATCAGTAGAGACTGAGACAAATAGTATTTCTACTTATAGAAGACATGTCTCTTCTTTTGGGCAGGCTGTTGGATGTGTGCATGAGGATGGGGAGGAAAGTGAATCGATCTGTTCAGAGGTATTGGGTATTGTCGCTGTCGTTGTCTTCAGTGCACCATGGACTTCATAGTCCTTGCATGGTGACCTGCTGTTACCTTCTGCTTAAACTAGGACCCAGTGTGCCAGAGGGTTTGCCTTCATGTTCCTATTTCTTCCCAACCTTTAGCAGCCCCTGCATGCCTGCCCACAGGGACTGCCTCCCCATGCTCTTGCCTCTTCCCCACTAATAGACTATCTTCCATTGCTTGTTATCTCGTACTAGCCTTGAGATGGAAATGGGAATTCTTGATTTTCCTTGTTCATTTTGTGCACCTGGACCTTGGGGTATGGGTCTTCCTCAGCATTCTTGTATCTCCTCCCCTTGGCAGCCAAATTTTTTCTTGTATGGTAAATTTGGGGCAAGAAGGGCTTTCCAGTCGCTCTCCAAAGGGACCATAAAACTCTACCTTGTATTCCTATAGGATCCAGTTTCTATGAGAGATTCCTGACTTCTAGAAGTTTTTACTTCTACCACTTGCACAGAAGTAATGTGGTCTGAGTCCTGGAGATAGGAGTGTTTCTATGAAGGAAGGTTCTGGAGAAATGAGCAGTGTTTCATGCCTGTCTTCCAGTGACCACTAATCACTTCTTGCATGCCTTTCCAATGACAAGAATCTCTCTCTTTGTCTTAATCTTGAGTACTTGGTGGAAGCCTTGCAAAGAGCTTGGAAGTTGATACGAACTCTACATGTGCGTGCAACTTCCAAAGATTTTTAAGGGTAATACTAGGCCACACTTGGACTTTAGAAGTTTATTAAAATTTTAGCTAATTTCTTCTTACTAATTGCTACAAAGGCTGCTTCTCTCTCTTGTGCTTTTGAAGTGAAGCAGTCTATGTGTCAATAATCCCTTAGAATGGCTTGTGGCTCTTTGGAATTTAGTTCATTTGGATCCTATAAAACATCTCATGGATGAACTCCAAGAAAAAGTTATGTTTAATGGATTATCTGGATTTTTTCGCTGTCAGATCAAGGGTGATGAATTTGGTATTTTCTAATCTTTAAATGAAGCAGAACTCAGAGTGTATTTTTTACTTCCACAAAGATAGTATTCTGATCCACATTTCTCATTAAAAACCATTTTCAGTACAATGCATAATTATTGAAATAGATACATTAAAAACAGTTTAATATCTCTTAAGGATATATAAAATGTCTATGAGAACATACCAAAAAACATAATTAATTCTCTCTAAATTACAGGCCTTAGGCTTCCCTAGAACTTCCTTCTAGAAAAGGTAAAATTTGGTCTCAAAAGATAAAAATAGATTATTAGGCAGAATAATTTTGATGTATAGTCACGTTTAAGACTATTGACCTAAGTGCATATTCATGAGTAAAATGCACAAAAAAAGAAGTTACAAAGGGTGTTTTACAGTTGTTTTTAACAACAACAAAAATTTTAGAAATTATCCAATATTCGAGAGAATAAAATAATGTTTAAATATTAAACACATTCATAAAATGCAATGCCATGTTGCCATTTGGATAATGTAAATAATTTTTAAATAAAAATAAAACGTTTATGAAAATACATGAAAGATGAATATGTACAAAATATGCACGATTTAATTTATATATGATGTATATATACATATGTACACACGTATGTGGAAGTTTTTCTGCTACAGATAATTTTAACTTTAAAATTTCAAATTTTGTATTTTAATCAATTTAATTTCTTTTACTCGTCTGCATTTTTTAAGTGTTCTACATACACTTTCTTTAATCTTGGTGCCTAAAAAATGAAAGTTATTAAAAATATGTGAGAATGATAACACAAATGCTGATGAGAATGTGGAGTGTGAAAAATTAACAGAGCCCTTCAAAATGGGAACTGTCTCAATGGAATTGCCTTGAAAATCTTGTCACAACCTTGGGATGTTTAAACTAGGGGAAATAAACTTTGAAGTGGGCCAAAGCAACAAACAATTTGAAAGCAGACATTTTGACTGCTAGATGGAAAATTAAAGGCACTTTTTAGAATTAGCGCCATCTTATACAGCTAAAGAGTAATTTAGCTTACTTGCACCTATAAAAATTTCTTCCTTGACTTATTCACCCCCAATAAAATCCCTTTCTTCTAGTCATGTAATTATTCTGATTCTCCTTCTCATTAAAACCCCTTACCTTCACCCTTAATCAGAACATTATTTGAGTTTCTGCCTGAATCAGTGCTTCTTAAATAGTTATTATTTTAGATCTCAAATAAATGCTTGTTTCTTCTCATTTTGAATTTTTATTTTTAGGCTGACAGGAGCAACAGAAGTTCTCAGTCATTGCTTGTGGAAATGGTAAATGGTACTGGCACTTTGAAAGACAGTTGGGCAATTTCTTACAAAACTAAATATACTTTTACCATAGGATCTAGCAATCACACTGCTTGATATATATACCCAAAGAAGGTGAAAATTTATGTCTACACCAAAATCCGCACACAAGTGTTTATAGCAATTTTATGCCTAATTGCCAAAACTTGGAAGCAACTAAGGTGTCCTTTAGTAGATGAATGGATAAACTGTGGTCCATCCAGACAACGAAATATTATTTAAAGCTATAAAGAAATAAGATGTTAAGCTATGGAAAGACACGGAAGAAACTTAAATGCATATTACTAAGTAAAATAAGCCAATCTGAAAAGGCTATGTACTACGTGATTCCCATTATATGACATTCTGGAAAAAGGAAAACTGTAGAGTAGTAAGAAGATCAGTGGTTGGAGACTAGGTGGAGTATAGAGGATTTTTAGCGCAATTAAAATATGCTGTATGACACTACAGTGATGAATATATGTCAATATACATTTGTCTAAACCCACAGAGTGTATACTACCAAGAATGAAGCCTAAATAAGTTTCATCAATTGTAACAAATGTCGCAGTCTGGTGGGAGATGTTGATAATGGGGGAGGCGGTACAATTGTGGGGGTAGGGAGGATCTGTGAAATCTCTGTGGCTTCCTCTTAATTTTGCTGTGAGCCTAAAACTACTCTGAAAAAATTAAGTCTTAAAAAAAAAAAACAGGTGAAGAAATTTAAAAGAAAGAAAAAGGAAAAGAAACCTTCAATGAGATTAGTGTCGTAGCTAGGCTAAAAGTGATTTTTAGCTCTGAGTTAAATTTTGCTCAAATTCTGCAAATTTTGCTCTGAACTGTCTATCAACCATTGAAGAGATGTAAACATGTCATAAAATTCACAGTATTCAGAAGATAGAAAAAAATGTAGTTAATTTTAGTATTAGGATCCAAGAGAAATCTCTGGCTCTTGGGTAATGGAACTTAAAACATCCTTGACGATATCCGATATCCTGGAGGTAAATATAACCGTGATTTGCACAACTCTATTTCATTGGAAATTATTTGCATAAAGAAAAAAAGAGTATGATGAGGTTAGGATGCCAATTTAAGGTGGATAATATGAAATGATCCAGATAAATACCAAGTTCTGTACTTTTCTGGCTTATACTGCAGATTGAGTCTGGAACATGAAGGAATAGAAGGCGAGCAAATCTGCCGGGAATTTGTCCATTCACAGTGTTTCTCTTGCCAGAGCTTAGGCAAAGTGGGAAGTGATGACAAGCTCTAGGACCTATTCTTCTAGGAGAACCTGAAATGTAGATATCCCATATGAAAATCTTCTGAATGGTGAGAAAACTGATGAAGACAGACTCTTAAACAGATCATCTGGTTTCCAACAGCAGGGATCCCAGGAAGAACTTGTGAACAGTCTCCTAACTGTCCCCAGAACTAATTCTGTCTCTACTCTTAACAAACAAACCAATGACCAATCAAGACCCCCAAACTTTTAGCACCATAGTGCTAGTGGCCATAATATGACTCCAGGAAATTGTAAAGTTAACATAACCAAACAATTGTCTTAGGTTATTAAAGAAACATACACACACATACACAGCTTATTAACAATCAGAGCCTATAAAATAGTAAGCAATGTAAATTTAAGGTGTTTCTCCAAATTAAAAGGTTTACACAACGAATTCAAAGATAAATGAAAGCATTAATTAGCTGTTTAAAGCAGTTAGGTGTATAAGTTGGATAAATGATGTGGAACATCTACCCAAAATGATTAAATTGTTTCTAGAATTTTTTTTTTTTTTCTGGCAGTAATTGAATAACAGGGCTAGTTATCAATTAAGCTCATTCTACTTTATGACAATAAAGCCACACCATCTGCATATATAACTATGCTCTCTTTCTACTTCCCCTGGTAAAGGTGCATGCATAAGCTAAATAAAAATGATCCAGAGTAATTAAGTGAAAAAGAAACAATATCTCTGTTTTACCTTCCTGGCCTGAATAATGAAAGTATTGTTTCTACTGAACCTGAACTTCAAAAAGTGTTCTGTATAAATATTAATATATATGGTTCTATAAGCATGTAGATTAGCCTTGAGGTTATACTACTGTCTCAGAAAAAGGCTGAAGAGAGGTCAGTTAGAGTAACCACATGTTATATTTTATCTGAACAAGGTGAAAAGAAATATAGCTACAACAGAAATGAAAAGATTATGAGGAAATTTAAAATTACTTTGAGCCCACTCTCATATATTCTTGGTGGCCAGGACCGCCAGAGACATGAAAGGAAGCATCATAATCCTGGGAGAAGATTCTTCTTAAAGATAGCAGCCTGAATGTGCAAATATGTGAGACACCTCTCTTAAGGTTGCCAAAGAAACTTAAGACGTCTAGGTACATTTTAATTTCAGATAAATAATTTTTTTTCCAGTGTAAGAATAGCCCTAACACTGCATGGGATATTCTTGTAAAAAAAGAAAAATTGTTTATCTGACATTAAAATGTAACTGGGTGTCCCGTATTTTTAACTGCTTAATCGAATGATGCTATCTCCTTTCTTGGAGCCCTTTCACATTTTCAGAAAATACAATAAAAAGGTATAAATGTACAATTGAAAAGAGAACATGTATTGGCTAGGAGGTTGGTGGAGGCATAAGGAGAAGAAGAAAGTTAAAACTCTGCTTGAAAGAAAATAGGTGGAATGATGTTGACAAAGCAAATCATAGCGAATTGTAGCCTAGAATGCCAGAGTTGCTGCAACGAGAGGCAGCCAACCACTTGACAACACTCTAGAAAAGTCTGGGCTAAGGAGTATGTTGAGAATTCATAGAAAGTCTATATCCTGAAGAACTGATGTCCTATACCTCTCAGTACCACTACAGAACTGAAGGCAGCAAAACGTTCACATCTCCTGGCAAAAATAACCATAATCATAAAAACAAAAATAACCATAATCATAAAAAGCTCTTTCCCAAAGAAATTAAAACTGTTTGGCAGAAATAAGCAGGTAAGTAGGAGTGGTTGCCCTCTACTTGTAACTAATTCCTCAATATCTCACCCAAAAGCAAGGCCTTCAAGTAGCCACATACTCAGAGATCCAATTCAACTTTCATCCCTAGCCTGCACTAATTGTTCAGAACAGGTTAGCCATAATTTCGATGAGAAAGAGACTTCTTAATGCTAGAGCAGTTAAGTCAGGCCCAAAGGAGACAGTGCTGGCTGATTATTTCTAGGTGGTAAGTCAGCAAAGAGAAATGGAGATGGCTCTAGAATAGGAGAGCAAGCAGGGATTCAAGACAGAAGTTACACTGAAGAATGTGTGTGTCTTTGGCTGGAATTAGTTCAGTCTTTATCTCTTGAGAAATTAAAGTTGGAGAATGAGTTTCAAAGGGAGGGGCAAGGAATTCTAACCTGTATTGCAGTTTTCTGTTTTGTTTTGTTTTTATTGATTAAACACCATGGAACAGAATTATTACCTCACAGAAGAACAAGAACCCTTTACTAAAGGGAAATTCAGAAATGAGGTTTTGTAAGATTAAGAGCCTATATCCAAATTATTCCCATTGGTTAATGATATCCATAATTAATCAACATTAAAGAAAAGCCCAGAGGGGCCAATCGCCCTTTACAAGCTATTAACGAGAATGCATTGTAATTAAATTAAGTCTTTTCCAGCAGGATTTTTTTTTTTTGGCATAAATATTTGAAAATAAGACTTTAGTAATTATATTTTCCATAGTAACTATACTTTTTATTTAAAGAAAATATGGAAAAGAGAGAAGACAAATAATGGCTTTATGAAATATTTGTATATTCTTCAACTGAGATTTTTATCTCATTTTTAGACAACAATTCCTCACTCTGCAGCATATGTGGGCCCCTCACTGAAAGAAGGAGATTTTCTCCTGAGAGGTAAATGACAAATTTCTGGAGAAATGAACGTGAGAGAGTTACGTAGAACTGATTACTCCTTTACAAATTACACTGAGTCACTTCCGTGACCATAGAGGCTGGGGATGGAGACTGGTGGCCAACAGACCTAGTTGGGTGTCCTTACTAGGTGAAGGCACCCTCGAATAGTGAATGAAAAGTACGTGCCTGGGGTCTCACCTAAACAATGGCAATTTCTTTGTGAAATCTTGAAGATATTGCTGAGTTCTGGAGAGTGGATATTCTAAATAACTTCTCCTGGCCCTGGGGGTGTGGGGAGATTATCCAGGATCCCTCTTGCAAAACTCTCTTGCTTTATTAATTGAAGCATCTTAGTTACTAAGATATATGAAACTTCTCCATTGAGAGTAGACTTCTGATGAAAGAACTAATAATAAAAATAATATTAGTAGAAAGCGTGTTGTTGAAACAAATCAAGGAGTATACTTCTTTGTTACTTTGAAAAAGAACCAGAGGTTTTGCTTGTTAGTTTTTGTTTTAAAATCTATTTTGAATAAAAGGCACTGAAGAAACAAAGGTATTTCTCTCTATGAACTTGAAGCATTAGAATCCACATATCAGATTTCTTTTATTATTTTATCTGTTTGGGGGCAGCTGATAGACTATATTTGTGGGGAACTTCTGCACAGCAAGAATTAAGTGATGGACCATGTTTTCAAAGATTCACATCTGGATA
>NW_011888819.1:581232-590931 GCF_000151845.1 Pteropus vampyrus
TCATTTTTAGACAACAATTCCTCACTCTGCAGCATATGTGGGCCCCTCACTGAAAGAAGGAGATTTTCTCCTGAGAGGTAAATGACAAATTTCTGAAGAAAAACGTAGAACTGATTACTCCTTTACAAATTACACTGAGTCACTTCCATGACCACAGAGGCTGGGGACAGAGACTGGTGGCCAACAGACTTAGTTGGGTGTCCTTACTAGGTGAAGGCACCCTCGAATAGTGAATGAAAAGTACGTGCCTGGGGTCTCACCTACTCAAAAGGAACAATGGCAATTTCTTTGTGAAATCTTGAAGATATTGCTGAGTTCTGGAGAGTGGATATTCTAAATAACCTCTCCTGTCCCAGGGGGTATGGGGAGATTATCCAGGATCCCTCTTGCAAAACTCTCTTGCTTTATTAATTGTAGCATCTTAGTTACTAAGATACATGAAACTTCTCCATTGAGAGTAGACCTCTGATGAAAGAACTAATAATAAAAATAATATTAGAAGAAAGCGTGTTGTTGAAACAAATCAAGGAGTATACTTCTTTGTTACTTTGAAAAAGAACCAGAGGTTTTGCTTGTTAGTTTTTGTTTTAAAATCTATTTTAAATAAAAGGCACTGAAGAAACAAAGGTATATTCAGATGAACTTGAAGCATTAGAATCCACATATCAGATTTCTTTTGTTATTTTATCTGTTTGGGGGCAGCTGATAGACTATATTTGGGGGGAACTTCTGCACAGCAAGAATTAAGTGATGGATCATGTTTTCAAAGATTCACATCTGGATAGTGAAGGCCATTGAGCCAAATCTGGTGTTCGAAGCCAGAGCCCAGGTTTAGGACAATTTTATTTGTTAAAGCAGCAACAGCGCATGATGAACCAGCTTTTCCACACAGGGCAATGTGTTATTTTGATTTTAAAAGTATTCCCAATGATTTATCTTCCCCTTGGGGGAAGCTCCTCTGCAGCTCCTCCTTTCAAGATGTGGAATTGATTTCCCCTGCCTCAGGTTGACCTTGTGACTGGTTTTGACCAATAGAATGAAGTGAAAATAATGATATGCCTTGTCCAAGCGAGATAGATGTTGGTGGCCCCCTATGTGCTTTCATCAACTCTCTCAAAACTCCACCCTGATCATGTGATCAATCCCCAGCTAGCAAGACAAACTGAGAGATTACAAGGAAGAGAGCCCAGTTATCCAGGCCAAGGCCATCCTAAATCTGTCTGCGGCCAGCTGATTCTATAACATGTGAGAGAAACAGCCAAGGTCAACAGAACCACTATTCTCCACCAACGGCTGACTGCCGATGTGTGTCTGAGCCCAGCAGAGGCCCCAACCATCCAGCCGACCTATAGACTCATGAGCAATGATGAATGCTTTTGGTTTTAACTCACCGAAATGTAATGGATTCGTTACACAGCGATGGTTAACTGACATAGGAGAGAAGTAGTAGACTTAAACACAAAACTATTGAAAAACAATTTCTTTCATTTTCTTTAAATTTATGTAGCCAAACACACCGAAAGCTTTCAAAAGTATTAAAAAAATCTATAAAGAGGCAGAGTAAAGTCATTCTTGGGAATCAGACCAGAGAGAGCAGTTCTGTGACAAAGATGCATCTCTTAAAGAGAACCAAGGGTGTCTACTTTCATCTTGGTGGTTATGTAATAGAAGGTAAAAGAACAATGTAAAAAATTCAAGGGTAAAGTGATTTAGGGATGAGGGTCCTCTAAGACTTAACTCTTTGAAGGAATGAATGGGCAGTAATTTGGCAAAAGGAAGGCAAAGAAAAGCATTAAAACAAAATTCTGTATCAATTTCCTCATTTGTATCAATGTTTCTATCTTAATTTGCATATAGAAGAAAAAGGTTTTTGTCTTCTGTGACTCCAGCTTCCTTTCCTAGGGTCTTAAAAATTGATTACCTTTAGTTAGTTTGTGTCTCCACACAGGGCCTGGGGTATCCAATTTCTCTCTATGAGAAACTACTTATCGGTAAAGAGTTAAAAAAAAATAAGAGAATTCATTTACAATAAGTTACCTTTTTTCCTAGGGACTTAACTCTTGAGGGAAAGCAAAATTGAGCACTAAATGAAACCAATCAGCAAGGAGATGACAGGCATGATTTTTTCTTGAGAAAGAATGAAAGAATGAAAGAATGTAGGTTGCCACTCACTTACATTCTAAGCAAGCCTGGCCTGTGCATGGCAGAGAAGGTTCTGAAGATTGCCTTCCCGTAGAGAGCATACAGGACCAGTTGTCTCATCCTGAGTCTGGTAAAGCAGCAAAGCCTTGAGCCATGGGTTGCTCTTTGATCTTTCGAATGACTTCGTTTCTGATGTTATTTCCTGAATTCACCTCAACTCCTCATACTCAGAGGGATTGTTCCTCTCAGAACAGAAATGTAAGAATCCATGACATTCAACACTGGTAGAGTCCCTCTGGAAAACAAAAGAAGGGCCTCCTCTTCCTTTCTAGAAGAACGTCTGTGGCTTCTTGGCAAATGACTTAATTGTCCTTGCCATCATCATTCTTCCCAGAAGAGCAAGAACACAAGTGTTTTATTTCTCTCATTCTTCCCTTAAAGCAATGCTGGGTAGTATTTATACAACTTAAGACTTAATTACACTTGGCATTGACGTAGCTATTTGTACCGAAATTCTTTTTTTTTTTTTTACCAGCAGTGAAGTTTGCCTTTTCTCCCCTAAACTGTCTCTTTGGCTTATTTTACCTTTTCATTACAGCTTTTACTCCGTCTGGCTCATTCCTTCCTTCCCTTGCTTGCCTCTTCCTTTCTTCTTTTTTTCTTTCTTTCTTTCCCTAGTTTCTATATTATTTTGCACTGAAAAAGCAATGGAACAAAGCCTTTTCCCCACCATTTTACCACAGAGCTTTTAAATATAGACTCACCCTCATAGAAGATACCTAAAACTGAAGAACTGAGAAACTGTTGTAGAAATTCTAGAATTTTGACAGAAAGGAGTACATTAGTTTCCTCTTCCTGCTGTAAAAACTGATTGCAAACTAGTGGCTTGAAGCAACACAGATTTATTTCTTATATCTCCGGAGGTCAGAAATCCAACACAGGGTGTTACAGGGCTAAAACCAAGGTGCCAACAAGGAGTTTCTAGGGGAGAAGGTGTTTCCCTGCTTTTTCCAGTTTCTTTGACTTGTGGCCCCTTCCTCTGTCTTCTAAGCCAGTGAGAAATGTATTTTCTCTCTGACTCTGCTTGCCTCTGCTTTGTCATCACATTGACTTATTTCTGACTCTGATCCTCTTGCCTCCCCCTTATAAGGACCTCTGTGACTACATCAGCCCTACCCAGATAATCCAAGGTAATCTCTTTATCACAAGATCCTTAACTTAATCACTATCTACAAAATCCCTTCTGCCATATAAGATAATATTCAAAGGTTCTAGGAATTAAGTTGTGAACCTCTGAGGGTCCATTAATTCTGCCTACCACAAAGGAGTAATCAGCAAAATATTTTTTGTACAATTTTTTTGAGCATGAACCATGTATTAGGCAGCGTTTAAGTGCTTTCCTATACACTATTCAATTTTTTCTTACAGAGCTCAGTAAGATATAAATTATTTCCCCTTTTATAGAAAACATTTGGCAGAACTATTCTTATACCTCTATACTTATAAGTTTTCAATTAAAAATTAAGCGTTCAGATCTCTTTTTTTTGAAAAAAAATTTAAATCTTATGATTTCCAATTATTTGAGCAGTCAATAACATAATAACATCTTTTTCCTACTAACATTTTGACTTGGGTTGACTCATAACTTAATAAATAATAGTAAAATGTCTTGAGTATCAACCTCAGATAAGTGAATATCTGTGATGAGAGGGCATAAATCCGAACAATATTTTTGACTTCCCATGTATCAGTTGGTCTATAATATAGATTCTGGAATGTTGCTTTTAAAAAATGTCAGTTCTCTAATTAACCTATAGTCAATCTATTTCTCCCTTTTAAGAACAAAGCTATTATGTCAGTAAACCATGAGAAGAAAAGATATTCTATAAAAACATTTATTCAGAAACCATTACCTCTTCTTGTTTAAGGGGAACATATTATAGCTCTTAACTAGTGACTCCTAAGACTTCCTGACCTTGGATCCCTTGTACAGACAAGATACATCCGCTAAATTTTCCTTTTTTTTTTTTTTTTCTATCCTGTATCAGAATTAGGGAGTGAGATGATGAGAGAATGAAGTTAGGTAAACATTGTGCTTAAACAGCTTTGCTCATTTTTAAACTCAAAAGTCCCACTAGGAATATTTAGACACCCAGGCTGAAGAGACAGTCTGCCAATACTATTCATTGATCAATTCCATTTATATGTAAATGTAGAGATTGCCTTCAAGCTCTGTGTCTGATATTATTTGAAAGGATCAGCAATACACAGATTGATGTAAAAGGCCTCAGGAGAAGCAGATTCTGAGAGATGGAACAGAGGAATAGAGTTGGCTCTGAGAAGTGTCACTGTCCTTGGTGTTTGAAGATGGAATATCTGCCAACAAGGATGATTCTGCCCAACAGCTTCAAATTGCATAATTTGACAGCAAACATATCTGTCACTGGATTGCACTCTGCTGCTACGTAACTTCATAAGAAATGCTTGTTTCCTCTATCCCTAGCCAAGTGTCATCTTCCCTTACAGGAAAAGCTCAGTTTTTCACACCTCACATTTAACCTGGCATCAATATTATTTATTCTCTTTGTTTACTGATTAATACTTTCAGGGTAAGTGAAGCTCCTTACCTTGAAGAACAATCATTTTGGCTTCTCAGAGTAAGTGACCAGGGAGTTTAACCTTTGTCAGCTATATCACACAGATGATTTACTTAGCTTATCTTAATATTTCGGGTAAGTTATCTGATAGAGAGACTAAATGGTGATAAGAACAGCTCTTCTAAACCAGGATACCTAAACACACCAGGACTGTACATTTTGTAGTAAAGAGTGTTTTAGTTTAAAGATAAATTTTTATGATGATTTTTAGATCATTAAATATTAAATTAGGGCTCACTGGAGAATAAGCAGCCTTTTTCATTGCTGTATCCTATGGGCAACACCAAGCCTAGTGCTACACAGCACCACAGTCTAGCCTCTTTAATTTTCAAGCAGTCCTAAACCACTATCTCTTTCAGAACCTATAATGAACTCGGTAGTGTGATAAACACAGGGAGGGGACGTATGAAAGTATTTACTCCCATCCTTTGAGAAGGGCATACAGAGCTTTAATATCCATACGAATCTTAAGGTATTAAAATAAGCCAGTAGCCAGTAAGAAATATAGAGAAAGCAGGGCAGATGAGAGAAAGAGAATCAAAAGGAAAAAGGCAGGGCCAAGGGAAATAACACCCTGAAAGCAAGGGGCTCAAGGTCTAATTGGTGAAATAAGGTATGTATTAAAGAAAGTGAATAAGTTAAAGTAATATAGAACAAAATAAGGTGGTGAAGAAGGAAGTAGAGCAAGGCTGATGGAATTTTGGAATAGTGGCCAAGTCAGTAAGGAGCTGGTCTGACTGGTTCACAAAATATATTGGATGAATACACACACCTTCTAAAAGTCAATTGTCAAGCTGTACTGTTTGAAGCATAGCTCCTGTTTCCTTCCTCTGTCTTGAATTAAATTTACTCACTCAACAGATATTCATCCCACTCTTTCTTACAGAAGATCCATTTTCTTTAGCAATCCACCATCTCTCACATGGCTATGTGCTTCATTGGGAAGTGGTGATAATCTCCTCTTGCTTGTCAGCGCTAAGTTGAAGAATGAGCACATGAGCAAGTCTGGTCAATAAAAATGGAAAGAAGAATTCTGGAGGATTTTGAAAGACATGTCCTGCCTCCTCCCGCCTCCCATAAAAGGAACACTGGATAAAGACATCCTTCTTCTTCTCGTGGAAATTGTCAGGTCTTCATATGACCCAGGAAACTACAGTTGAAATCACAAGGAGAGCTGCCTTGAAAATAAAGTCAATCCATGAAGTATAGTGGAGTAATAGGACAGAGAGAATTTGGATCCTCGAGAAAGTCAATGAGCCACTAAATTTACCCTTCTGGTAGCTGCCCTCTTTCAATAGACCTTCCAATGTGCAGTGGCAGATTCTCTTCATCATTTAAGATTCTTTGAATCAATTTTTCTTTTTGTTGCACGAATCCAAACACATCCACATTTGTATATCCTCTAACTCGTCATTTGGCTACTTCATGTTTTATTAACTTTTTCATACGGTGACACACCAGAGAAATGAAAATCCATGAAAATCAAAATAATACATTGAGCTATTAAAAAAGTTTATAGACTAGAAGAGTGACACTATCAATCAGAAAGCATTTTAGAATTACATATGGACTATAAATAGGCATACTGTATTATTGCTTTCATTTGTTATTTTTAAAATCAACAAAAATCTCTTTAATTGGAATGGTATCAGACAATTTAAACATGGCATTTGGCATTTCCCTTACAAGTTAACTAAATCAGATAAAACATATTTGATTTTAAAATCTTAGGACATATACATAAAGTTTTTATAATTTGTAAAGCAAAAGAAGACTAAAATTTTCGAATTGCATAAATACTTTCAACTTATATTTTGGTGAGGGGATATTTTATATATCTCACCTCAAATTAGATGCACAGCGTTTTTCGGTCTTTAAACATTTCATTGAAAAAGGAGACACATTGTTCAGTTGATATTTTGTAGATCAGCTATCTAATAGACATTCGACATCCTTTTATAATTGATTCAGTGTCAAATAACCATATCATCAATGATTTGAGAGTTTGCCTGCATTTTCTCATTCTGCAAACAGTTTTATGTACTAGATTGCACTTCCTCCCATAGCATTTGAGTTTCAGTATGCATATTTGTTCGCATGGCTGTATGCGTATCCTGGACAAAAACTAATTAATGAACGAACCTGTTTATAATTTATCAGCTGTTGATTTTCCATTAGTCACACTTTTTTTCACTTGTATCTATCTGGAAAATGCATGTTACTCATTTCACACAGGAGAAAAGTAAAACCGAATCCACTAGATCACTCTAGAATGAATTTGTGGATGAACACAAAAACGAAGCAAAATATTAACTACTTAAAAAGCTATTCAACTCTCTGAGGCTGCATTACAGCCTGTGCAATCACTGCTATTTCCAGAAATATAATAATGATGTTGCCTTTTTATTTTGATAGGAAAATAACCAAACTGCTTTTTTCCCTGAGCTGTCAGACAAAATGACACGTGGCATGACCCTTGGAGCTATTATATAAAAGTTAAGCTCACAAGTTCACCAATTTATGAGGGAAATAGAGAAAAACATGTCAGAGTCATAGAGAGAGAGACTTTTAATGGGAAATTTGCACTTAGCACATGAAATTTTAGTCTCCCAAGGTTGTTACTTTCTGAGTGGATGGAGGAAAATAGAGTAATTGAGAAAAGAAAAATGCAACTGGCTGGCTGTCTGTTTTCTGGTCATGTATTAAAGTGGAACGGAACTGGTGAAAGTCAGCAGAGGTACAAAAATACCTCTTTTTATTAAATTTATTGGGGTGACATTTAATAAGATTACATATGTTTCAAGTGTACAGTTCTATAATGCATCATCTGTATATTGCTTTTGTGTTCACCACCCAAAGTCTAGTCTCCTTCCATTACCATATATTTGACCCCTTTTACCTTCTTCTGTCTCCCCACACCCCTTCCCCTCTGGTAACCACCACACTGTTGTCTGTGTCTATAATTTTTTTGCTTTGTTTGTTTGTTTGTTTCTGTTTTATAGCTCACATATGAGTGAAGTCATATGGCTCTTGTCCTTTTCCATTTGGCTTATTTCATTTAGCATAATAATCTCAAGATCCATCCATGTTTTCACAAATGGCAGTATTTCATCTCAAAAAGACCCATTATACCATGATATAAGCATCACACGAATGAGTTGAGCTGATAGATTTTAGTCCCTCATCATTTCCCAAACACACAGTACTGTTAACATTTTGCTCTTCCCTGCTGTTTGATAAAGTGTTATGTACAACTCCAGCTAAGTTTTTGGCAAAAATTATTTGAATAACTACCTGGATAGTCATTAAATGTTATATAATCTGACATCTTTGTAACTCTCAAATGAATTGCTTATTTAGAGATAAAAAAAGAAAAAAAAGCTGCATATTTTATGGCAAAATGTTAAGAATATGATTTTTTCCTTCGGATAGTTCATCATTTCTTATTTATATATTTTTCTCATATTTTAGCATTTCTGAAATTAGGAGGTATCTTATAAAAAATGATATAAAATATTATAATTGACAGCTTTACTCTCTTACTGAAATATAAAATAATGGTTCAAATTATAATTAGTTTTTAAGTTTATATGAAATGTAGCAACTATACTGTGTCAAATGATATCTGATTCAATCAAGATCTCTCTAAATTCAAGTTGTATGATTTTGTTATCTACCTGCTAATTCGCTTGGACTTTGAAACAGGAATTTCTCTTCCCATGTGCCTTTCCCACAGTCTTTCTTCCAAGTTCATACTCCTTAGCCACCCAGCATTCTTAACATTCTCCTCAAGATATATTGCAACTGCTGCCTCCTCCTAAAATTTCTCTTTGGTTATCCCAGCCAAAAATGTCACCTCTTGTTCAGTAAATTACAACTCCTCTTTTATGAATTACAACTCTAGTACTCTTCACACATTGTCTCACATTAAATAGATGTGTGTACTTGTGCACCTTTTCAACTAGATTGCAAGGTTTTTTATTTCAGGGATAGCGTCTATGATATCCAAATCCTTAATCCCGTCTTCAAAGTTTTGGATGATCTGGTCCCCAGATAATTGTTCGGTTTCGCAGTTCACTAGCCCGTTATTATTTTCTAGGCACTGTTGTCACAGTGAACTAGTTGATGTTCTGTTAACATTCAACACCTCAGTGTCTCCATGATTAGTTCACGATGCTTCCTCAGGCTGTAATATCCTTTCTCATTTCCCTTATCACAGTCATCTTTTAAGATCCTGATCAAAGACTATAGATTAAAAATATCTTTCCAGGTTCTTTGTCAAGACGAATTATTTCTTCTGCGTATATATGGTTACCTTGTGTATACCACTTTACAACAATATTACTCAGATTTTTTTTCTTTCTTTCCTGAAGGATTATAAGCACACAATTTAGGACACGACTCTTATCTTATATATTTTTGTTATTTTCAAAAAATTTGGAGTATAAAAGTGTCGGGTTTTTTCCTATCATGTTTTTGTTTTTTATGTGACCATCAATAAGAATCTCTATCCTTTATCATGTCTATAAAGTGAGGGGTTTCCCTGTGAGGTGAAGATGGAATGTCTCACACCTAGTTAAGCACCATAAAGTGCTCAAGCATCAAAGATCAGTTGTCTGATTTTTCTGCCAATCTTGGGGATGCACTGGGGTCCATTCTCAATAAAATCTGATACAGGAATTTAATTTAGTACTTATTCATCTGCTGGTTTAATGATTTTTTCAAGTCATCCATCTTAGATGGATGATAGAAACTATCTTTTTTTGCAATTCAAGAGAGAGTCAGAAAAATAAACACTTGTATCTACAAGAAAGTGACTCTCAGAAGACATTGATTATTCCTTCAACAGCAATTTCTCCCTCAATCTTTATTAAGCCAATTCTAATCTATTGCAGAAAAG
>NW_011888819.1:590981-595896 GCF_000151845.1 Pteropus vampyrus
TCTTTTATGAATTACAACTCTAGTACTCTTCACACATTGTCTCACATTAAATAGATGTGTGTACTTGTGCACCTTTTCAACTAGATTGCAAGGTTTTTTATTTCAGGGATAGCGTCTATGATATCCAAATCCTTAATCCCGTCTTCAAAGTTTTGGATGATCTGGTCCCCAGATAATTGTTCGGTTTCGCAGTTCACTAGCCCGTTATTATTTTCTAGGCACTGTTGTCACAGTGAACTAGTTGATGTTCTGTTAACATTCAACACCTCAGTGTCTCCATGATTAGTTCACGATGCTTCCTCAGGCTGTAATATCCTTTCTCATTTCCCTTATCACAGTCATCTTTTAAGATCCTGATCAAAGACTATAGATCAAAAATATCTTTCCAGGTTCTTTGTCAAGACGAATTATTTCTTCTGCGTATATATGGTTACCTTGTGTATACCACTTTACAACAATATTACTCAGATTTTTTTTCTTTCTTTCCTGAAGGATTATAAGCACACAATTTAGGACACGACTCTTATCTTATATATTTTTGTTATTTTCAAAAAATTTGGAGTATAAAAGTGTCGGGTTTTTTCCTATCATGTTTTTGTTTTTTATGTGACCATCAATAAGAATCTCTATCCTTTATCATGTCTATAAAGTGAGGAGTTTCCTGTGAGGTGAAGATGGAATGTCTCACACCTAGTTAAGCACCATAAAGTGCTCAAGCATCAAAGATCAGTTGTCTGATTTTCTGCCAATCTTGGGGATGCACTGGGGTCCATTCTCAATAAAATCTGATACAGGAATTTAATTTAGTACTTATTCATCTGCTGGTTTAATGATTTTTTCAAGTCATCCATCTTAGATGGATGATAGAAACTATCTTTTTTTGCAATTCAAGAGAGAGTCAGAAAAATAAACACTTGTATCTACAAGAAAGTGACTCTCAGAAGACATTGATTATTCCTTCAACAGCAATTTCTCCCTCAATCTTTATTAAGCCAATTCTAATCTATTGCAGAAAAGAAAATGTTTATGGAAGTCAGGATCATTTTCTCAACCCAAGGAGGAATCATAATTGGTTAAGAGGGGGGTCTGTAATCAAATTCTGGTCAACTACAAGTGAAAAGTAGTCCACTGGAGTTCCTACTTGATTTAGGTATGAAACTAATCAGGAGTTTCATTTTGGGCATTGCTTATTAAGTTTCTTCTTCACTGGCCCTCCCACAGATAGCAACTATCACTCCAGACAAAATACCAAAAGCCACGTCACTGGAGAGTAAACACAACAGGTAGATTCTGGAGGTGAATGGACACAGAGAAGAAGGAAATGACATTGTGTGCATTCCAATTTTAGCCTTTTAGGCCATAGGCAAGCCACAGTTACTGCCCAGAGTGGAAAGAACGCTGTTAGAAAATTCAGTCTTCCTGGCCTAAAGACTGCAGCCGCTAGAATGTGAGGGGAAAATCTAAGAAATAGTGGCATAGAGAGAGAGAGGTTGACCCCAATTCCACAGTGTTTAAAGTTGTGTTATATATTTGGGCTTTTCAACCTTCAAGAATTATTATTTTGCTTTTAGGCTTTATGTCTATGATATTTCTAGCTTCAATCAAGTACTAATGTCTCATATCTCAGTTGTAATAACTAACAGGCTAAACTTCTCACACTTTATATCATAAGAAATCAAGTATTCACTGGATACCAACTATGTATCAGAAATGCAGCTGATTTTTTTCTCAGAATCAGGTAGATGGCATTATTTTCATTTTACAGGTGAAGAAAATGAGGCTGAGATGTGTTGAGTAATTTTCTTGAGATCATTTTTAAATTCATATATTTGACTTCACAACTTACAATCTTTGTAGCACATTCATTCATCCAGTAAGTATCTATTTGTTGAGTATTTACTATTATCAGAGAATGTGCTAGGATTATAGATTAACAGTAAGCGAGACAGAAATCGATTCTCTCTTCATAGAACCTATGTTATATTAGGAGAGCTGGAAAATTTTTTTTAAAGCATCTAATGAATTAATTGGTGACATGTAAGATAAGTGCTTTGAATAAGAGTTTCAGGATGAAATGAAAGTGTCCTACGTGGAAACTCGAATTAGTTTGAGGAGCAGAGAAGACTTTCCTGAAATGTCTTCTGAGTTGAAATGTGAATAATGACTAGTAATAACCATGCAAAGTAGGTAAGTACGTGGGGAAGGGTACTATCTCAGAAAGATGAGCATGTGTAAGTTGCTGGAGCAGAAAGAGGCATCAGTCTACCAGCACACTAGAGAGAGTTTTAAATCTAGGATTCAGTTCAAAGTTTGTGGAATAAAATTTCATCTCTGCCACTGGCATTCTTTGAGATTTCTCTGATTTCTAGTCTCCTTTACAAATGGACATAAAAACTATAAAAATAATAATTATTATGATTATAATATTAACAATAATAACAATCGCAACAACAAATCAGCAGTAATAATATCTACTGCAAAGTGGCTGGTACCTAACAGATACTCTATGGATATTCAATACCAATCACTAGCCTATGAATGCGATATTCACAATTAGTTTAGACCAGCAATCTATGGACTCCTGGCTATCCCCAAAATTCTTTTAGGGTAATGGCAAATTCAAAACTAGTATCAAAATAATACTGTGGCGCAAAGACAATGGTAAAACAGCCAGTGCCTTAGCGCCCAACAAGCAGTAGCACCAAATTGTACAGACACTCTTAAGGTTCTAGAAACCAGAAATTGCTTCGATAAGGCAACCCATTGTGTGATTGTGTGTTCGAGAGGGAGGTTCTTAGAGAATATAAGATGGCAGTACTTCTCGAACTTAATGTGCACAAAAATCACCTGGGGATCTTTTTAAAACAAAGATTCTGATCCACTCGGTCCCAATTTGGTCTGAGATTCTTCCGTTTCTAACAAGCTCCAAGCTGATGTCATTGCTGCTGATTCATATAGGTAACATTTAGGATACTGAGGTATTAAAGAATGAGGAGCCTTAAGAAAGTTGGGGAAAATAAAATTTCACCTACTTTCACTAGAGTATGAATGGAAACTAGGCAGAAATGAGAAAGAGTTAGGTCTCAACATTTATTTTGACCCCTATCTTTTGACAAGTGATTTTGAGAATGCATTACACCACATTATTGAACAAGAAATCAAAAATATATTCAGTTTTTCAAATTCTTTTTCTTGTTCTTAAGGTTAAATGTAAGATTAGTTCAAATTTAAAGCTACTAAAAATTCAATTCAGTTCAACAAACATTTGTTTATACATACTGTATGCAAAGGATTATATCGAACATTGGGGGTTTGCCCGATAAATTATACACGGTCACCAACCTCTTGTACTTTATCATGGGAGAAGACACTCATAAACAACCAAGTCTCAAGAAAGACTGTGATAAATATGAAATTAAATAGATAAAGTATCATACTATTATGAGAAACAGAGAGTCATGGACCTCAGGACAGCTGAGATGAAATTTCTTGGCAGAGGTGGAATTCAAATAGGTCTTCAAAGGACAGAAAGACATTCCACGAACAGCTTTCAGGTGAAGGATTTAAAAGTGAGAGAACCTAGGGTTTATTCGCCAATAGTAGGTGAAAAGTAGGTTGTTTGCCAGTGAAGGCTGGAGGGAGAGGGACTATAGTAACAAACGAGGTTGGGATAAAGGAGGAGCCACGTGGTGGCTGGTCTGATTATAAGATGAAGCCGAACATCGTTCTGTAGAATAACGTGTGAGCACTGACGTGATTGAAAGATAATTGTGCCAATATTGTAAAGGAGAGCTGAAGAGACTAGGCTGGTGATTGGCAGGATTATTTAGAGAACCACACTGGCATGGGGGAGGAAGATGGCAAGGTAAAAAAGAAGAAGTCAGATGAGATGAGAGTTTGTACAGTTTGATAGGAGTTACATTTGTACTCTTTTTGGAAAAGTGACTACATTTTAAAAATATACGTTGTAAAATATTGGGAATTACTTTTTTTTTTTTTAATTCCTACGGTACCCGGTCTTCCGAGGTGGTCTCCCATCCAAGTACTAACCAGGCCCAACCTTGCTCAGCTTCCGAGATCAGACGGGATCGGGCGTGTTCAGGGTGGCATGGCCGTGGACAAAATATTGGGAATTAGATGGAAGAAGAAATGAGTGTTCAACTAGTTAATAGTGAAGCCAACTCATTATAGAGCTTCATTGGCCTTGAGTAGAACACTGCAGTTACTATCTCCTAGGAATGAGGGACCAGATTTGTACCCAAGCACATCAGAACCTTCAGAGGCCAGGGCATGGCACCCACAGGGTTTATTTATTTTACATTCTTAATAGATAGTTAAGCATAAAAGTAATTTGGCAAAGACTATTGGAGTAATATTTAGGTTTATTTTCTTGCTTTATGCGAGACCAGAAGAATCGTATGACATTTTCAGTGAGATTGGGTTTTCGTCACTAGAAAGAGAATCAAAAAGTCTTTGAATACATTTTAGTCACAAGGAACAATAACTTATTCCTGAGTTATTAGTGTCATTGTAGGTCCCATTGTACTCCAAATATATAGGAGGGGTTTTAGGGAGGGTATTTTAGGGAGAAGAATGAGTTTTGTTTTACTTTAACATTTTGTTTTGCGTTAGAGGATTACTATTTTATTTTATAAAACACATGATTTTATAGTATAAATAGGAGAAGGTTAGGGACTTAGAAAGCATAGTAGACTCTCTTGAACCTTCCTAAACTTCAAACTTCCTGATCTGACCTTTTTTCATAATTGTTTTACTGTTTTATACTTCGAACATCAGACTTCTCCTCTTCAGTATTCTTAACTGACCTACATCAAAGAATCTTTCTATCAGAAATGATGCTGGCCTCACAGGATTATTTGGAGGAATATAGTACGTAGTCTATGTAGAGTACCTG
>NW_011888819.1:595946-627048 GCF_000151845.1 Pteropus vampyrus
CATACTGTATGCAAAGGATTATATCGAACATTGGGGGTTTGCCCGATAAATTATACACGGTCACCAACCTCTTGTACTTTATCATGGGAGAAGACACTCATAAACAACCAAGTCTCAAGAAAGACTGTGATAAATATGAAATTAAATAGATAAAGTATCATACTATTATGAGAAACAGAGAGTCATGGACCTCAGGACAGCTGAGATGAAATTTCTTGGCAGAGGTGGAATTCAAATAGGTCTTCAAAGGACAGAAAGACATTCCACGAACAGCTTTCAGGTGAAGGATTTAAAAGTGAGAGAACCTAGGGTTTATTCGCCAATAGTAGGTGAAAAGTAGGTTGTTTGCCAGTGAAGGCTGGAGGGAGAGGGACTATAGTAACAAACGAGGTTGGGATAAAGGAGGAGCCACGTGGTGGCTGGTCTGATTATAAGATGAAGCCGAACATCGTTCTGTAGAATAACGTGTGAGCACTGACGTGATTGAAAGATAATTGTGCCAATATTGTAAAGGAGAGCTGAAGAGACTAGGCTGGTGATTGGCAGGATTATTTAGAGAACCACACTGGCATGGGGGAGGAAGATGGCAAGGTAAAAAAGAAGAAGTCAGATGAGATGAGAGTTTGTACAGTTTGATAGGAGTTACATTTGTACTCTTTTTGGAAAAGTGACTACATTTTAAAAATATACGTTGTAAAATATTGGGAATTACTTTTTTTTTTTTTAATTCCTACGGTACCCGGTCTTCCGAGGTGGTCTCCCATCCAAGTACTAACCAGGCCCAACCTTGCTCAGCTTCCGAGATCAGACGGGATCGGGCGTGTTCAGGGTGGCATGGCCGTGGACAAAATATTGGGAATTAGATGGAAGAAGAAATGAGTGTTCAACTAGTTAATAGTGAAGCCAACTCATTATAGAGCTTCATTGGCCTTGAGTAGAACACTGCAGTTACTATCTCCTAGGAATGAGGGACCAGATTTGTACCCAAGCACATCAGAACCTTCAGAGGCCAGGGCATGGCACCCACAGGGTTTATTTATTTTACATTCTTAATAGATAGTTAAGCATAAAAGTAATTTGGCAAAGACTATTGGAGTAATATTTAGGTTTATTTTCTTGCTTTATGCGAGACCAGAAGAATCGTATGACATTTTCAGTGAGATTGGGTTTTCGTCACTAGAAAGAGAATCAAAAAGTCTTTGAATACATTTTAGTCACAAGGAACAATAACTTATTCCTGAGTTATTAGTGTCATTGTAGGTCCCATTGTACTCCAAATATATAGGAGGGGTTTTAGGGAGGGTATTTTAGGGAGAAGAATGAGTTTTGTTTTACTTTAACATTTTGTTTTGCGTTAGAGGATTACTATTTTATTTTATAAAACACATGATTTTATAGTATAAATAGGAGAAGGTTAGGGACTTAGAAAGCATAGTAGACTCTCTTGAACCTTCCTAAACTTCAAACTTCCTGATCTGACCTTTTTTCATAATTGTTTTACTGTTTTATACTTCGAACATCAGACTTCTCCTCTTCAGTATTCTTAACTGACCTACATCAAAGAATCTTTCTATCAGAAATGATGCTGGCCTCACAGGATTATTTGGAGGAATATAGTACGTAGTCTATGTAGAGTACCTGACACAAAGAGCTTCTGGATGAAGGAATTAAAAATGAGAGAACCTAGGGTTTATTCGCCAGTAGTAGGTGAAGAGTAGGACATTTGTCATTGAAAAGCTTTCTCCTCTCTTCAGAACATTGAGAGGTGAGCTTGGAGTTTGACACATTTCTAACACCTTGATTATCACTGTGGTAAATCCCACTAGAAAAGATTGAGGCTAATATAAAGAATTGTCTGTAGCTTTATTTATTAGTTGTCTAATGTAAATAACACCTTCATAGTTGATCACCTAATTTTATCTTACTGCACACTAGGTTGTTAGATTTTTGTAGAAGGAACTTGAAATGAGAATTAGCAGTCAAGTAGCTTACTCATGAAGTACAAAAGATTATTGAGCTGATCTGGATTCTAATGATTAACCAATTTTCTCATTGAAAAAAAAAAAAAAAGCAAGCCCCCCAAATATACAATTTTCCATAGGAAAAAAAGGAGTATAGAAAATATTACATTAAGCTTGGAAGTCTTTAGCATTAGCAAATAACATTAAATATATTAATTTCTTCAAATTTCTATTTTTTAACAGTTAAATGTAATTCTATAACTTTAAAATTATTCTTAGGGAAAATGGCTATTCTATATACTATATTTCTAAAAAACATACAGGCAATAAATAAAAATGATTTTTTTTTAGAACCCTGTTGCTACAAAGTATGTTCAAGGATGATTCAGATATTAAGTCTCTAGGTAATTAGAAATGACATTTAATGAGCCATGTTTTAATAAGAGTTGACTATTACTTTAAAATCGTTTTCACTCTCATTTCCCCAGAATCATTTTGGCTTCTAAAAAACATGAGAAGAAGGCTCATCAATTCAGTGGCATGGTTTACTGATTGCTTTTTTTCTTTTTAAGGAAGGAATCAATACTAAAATGATGATTCTAAATGTCATCATTTGCTTGTTTTATAATTTGGGATATAATTTGACTTCTCAGATATTTTAAATAAATATTTAAAATAAATTACTGGATGTGACAGACAGTTTGGAAGTTGTGATCTACAATATTTTGGCTCAAATGATATTTTCAGCTAAAACACATTTCGCATTCACATACTTGCTTACTTTCACAGTTTGGCTGGGCCTCTTCCAATTTTAATATGTGACAAAAAAAAAAAGTACCACATAAAGTGATTGTACTTACTTTGTAAGTTAACCCCCTCATAGAAAAAGAGTAGAGTATTTGGTATGTTCAGGAAGTGAATACCTACATAACTATGAGTTAGGTTAGTGAAAACTATTTTATAGGTCTATAATTTTTATTTTTGCACTGAAGCTTTTGTGACATACTTAATTTGTTCAGTGGAAAGAGCATGGTGCCCTCTAAAGAAACTCTAGCCAGCTGGGTGTTATAAATGGGACCATCTGCTCAAATAAGCTCCATTTGTAAACTTCAAAATAACTATCGTTTATTTTGTTCTTACATAATATTGACGGAAAAATTACACAAATCCTGACATTTTTCTCTAGTTACTGGATTAGCTTTCTTCAACTCATAATGTGACCCCAGCCAAATGGAAAATATGAAAATATATCTTAATACCAGTTGGATGGTTTTAATTATAAGTAATAAGGAATCAAAGAGGAAATTTACTAAATTCCAAAGAAAGTACAGAGATAGAATGACTGGAATTAGTCATTTCAGTGGCTTCATGATCATCAAGAATCAAGGTTCTTTCTGCATTTTAAGCTCTGCCATTCTCTCTATGATGACTTTATCACAGCCTAGCCTACTTTATTCCATAATTAGGAGATGGCTGCCACAATTCAAGATGCCACATAAAGATGACCAAGTTCAAAGGAAGAAGAGGGCCACATCTGCCAGTGTGTCCTTTTGTGAGCAAGATCTTTCCAAGAAAACTCCAAGCATATGTCTGTTACATCTCACTGGCAAAGGATGAATCCTACCCAGTCACTGGCCTGTGAGTAAACCATTCACAATTAGCTTAGACCAGTGGTCCATAATGTGTGGCCTATGGACTACTGGCTGTCCCCTTGAATTAAGTTTGGAATGAGGAGCATGAACTGGGACAGTAAAAGGAAAATATTTTGTTTTTTCTCGAGTTTTGTTCTATGTAGCTCTCACTGAATGTATAAAGTTTCTTTCTCTCCTCTCATCTTAAATCAAAGAACCATGAGGGCCATCCACTAGATGAGCATCTAGCCAGTGGGATCCATTTCTGTGTTCCAAGACTTCCTTATTTCATAGTGAGATTTATACTGAGATTTGCAAAAAATATATATAATAATAATATATAAAATATAATATATATTAATCAATATGCATACTGATATTCAAAGAAGAATTGCTATTCAAAACACTCCAGACTACCTTGTTAACGTCAGAATGGCACACTTTTGAATGTCCTGCTTTATCACTGTGACTGCTCTCTGCCACACTGATTTTTTTATCATGTTTCAGCAATGTAAAGATGCATGACTTGTGAAGTGGGGAGGGCAGATGGGAAGATATTCAGAACCACACGATTTCCATTAAACATCTCCACTATCGCCACCACCTCCACCACCACAGATAAGTTGATACAGCTCAGAGTGTATTTTTTAAAATCATTCTATTGCCAAATGTATGCATGTACATTTGTGAACAATTTTTAAAGATTTTACCATTAACCATTATGCAGAGGATAGCATGGAGTGCTGAAAATAATACACGTGGACAATTTGCAGAGTTTCAAAAAATATTGGCTTATCAATAACTTGAAGCTTTCATGGCCCTCAGGTCACAAGCGTGAGGCTGTGTTTAGAGAGCCCTGTGTTCATATCCCTGTCCTCCGGCACCTTAGCTTTATGACTTTATACAGTAACTTAATATTCCTTTCTCTCAGTTCCTTAACTACAAAATGAAGATAATGTTACTTAGCTTTCAGGATGATGAGAGAATTTACTAAGAATATGAACATAAAGTATCCAGGATACACTAGGTTTGATTCATGCTATTTTATTTTCGAATGAAGAGTTTAACCTTATTAAACCTGAAACTAATATAATATTGTATGCCAACTATAATTGAAAAATAAAAAAAATCTTTTAAAAGAGTTAAAGCTTACCAAAGATTGTTTTCTTTTCTGATAGTTCATAAACTCTATTCTCTATTGAGACCATGCTCTACAATGCTTACTCTCAAACACATAAAGGATGAGAAATGTGAATTAGCCAAATCTTTATCCACCCCTGTTTTTAAAGAGTTAATTGGCACTGTTATAATTACAGATAGGTCAGATACCATCTCATTTGCCAGCTGCTTAGTAGAGGAAATCCCATCTTATTCACATCTCAAATCTAGTTCTATTTCAGAGTCTCCTGGGAAATGTTTAAAAAAATACAGATTCATCAAGATATACTCATTTGCACCATGTGGCACAAAGTCTAGGAATCTGTATTTTTAATTATTCCCCAGGGATAATGGTCTAGCCAGATCTTCTTCAATCCCATGACTTCCTCTTGAAACTCTTTGCCTAAGATCTTTGCTACTCAGTGTTGCCCACGGACCAGTACCAGCAGCGCCTGGGACCTTGTTCCCAATTCAGTATCTCAGGTTTCCCCACTTCAGACCAACTCAGTCGGAACCTACATATTAACAAAATCCCCAGGGATTTGTGCACATGGATTTCTGAAATCATTGACTTTGACTTTGTTCTCTCACTTTCTCCTCCACCGCCCTCAGCCTATGCAATTCTTTTGAGTCACTACTAAGAAGTACTTGCCCAGTCACCTCAGAAAAGTTGCCAAATCCTGATAAAAAGTCTTGGTTCTATAGGTTTTATTTTTATCTATTATCTATCTATCTATCTATCTATCTATCTATCTATCTATCTATCTATCTATCTACCTACCTACCTACCTACCTACCTACCTACCTATCCATCCATCCATCCATCCATCCATCCATCCATCCATCCATCCATCCATCCATCCATCCATCATCTATCTATTTGTGTGTGGCTTTACAGTATAGGACTTTCCTTCAAGTATAGGATCTTACTGTTGTGAATTTGCCTACATGGGTTTTCACTACTTCATGGTTGAGGCTTTTAATATCTGCTATTCTGGAGAAGGAATTTATTGATGTTTCTTCTGGGGCTAATATTCTAGTATAAGAGAGCAGAGGTGGGTGAGAAGGACATATTTTGATAGCTTAGAGAGCTGAATGAGGCAGCAATAAAAATACTATTTCAAAACAGTTAAGCTGTCACCTTAAGAAACTACATAGTGTGTCAAAGAGGAAAGCACTTTACAAAAGTAATTCAATATTGAATGCATATGTCTGTAATTTGATTTGCGGCAAGTAGAGAATGAAATGTTAAGGAAAGGTTGTTTTCCTACACTTTATAATTATTTCTGGTACATTGGTATTGACTATATTCGAGTCCTCAATGGGTGAAGGATTTGCCTGTATCTATGGTCTAATTTCTGTAGTTGCCTAAGACTTTCTGGAGTTTTCATGCAAGTGAGTATAAGAGGTCTAAACCAGCAATAATATTAAAAAACAAAATTCCTCAAGCTCTGACATATGTTTCTATCTTGATTACATTTGAACAATTTGTATACACGTCATCCTCCAAGCTACTGCAGGTAACTGATCTACAGGTATTCATTCTTTTAAGCAATATATATATTTTTTTCCTACGGCAGTGAATTTGTGCTGATGAAGAAGAAGGTAGCTACTTAACAATATGCATTCTTCTCAATAAAAAAGCAAGGCCTAGAGGATAGAAAAACCATGTCTGTGTTTGTTTCATAAAAGTGATTGCCTTAAGGTACCTTTCACCACAGACCCAGCTAAGTATGTATCTAAATTGAAATCACCTCACATTTTCCATTTTGCACACCACTTTCCTCCAACCTCCTAAACTGCCCTTATTAAATTTGTCCTTGAAGAGAATGGCTTCCTGTAAATATAAACAACTTGAGAAATTAAAGGGAGGGACACGGTTTAGTTGATTATGCATGACTAAGTTGCATTTTATTCATCTGGAAATAGAATATGCATATGTTTTCATTCAAATTTATGGAAGATACTTTAGATCTCTAAGATTAGCAAGTACTTTAATATACTTTCTTTTATTGGGAAGGAAAAAAAAATCAGCTTGGGTTTGACAGGTGTCATGTTTTGAATTTGAATGAGAGGTAGTTGGATTTGATGGTTGTTGACTCCTTACCAAAGAAGAGCTTTGTCAATCTCCAGAAAGAATTGTCATTTTAGATTGCGACAAGTTTCCTAAAACTGATAACCTTTAACACTCAAATTAACCTCGTTCCCCAGTAGCTTATTCCCACAGCTCTCACCCCCACCCCACATTAATTTTGTTCTTATAGTACAACACTGACATCAAATGGTAAGTAAACTTAGCTTTGACGTCTAATTTCCTCTCTCTATAAGTTATACTGGACCTTGCAGACATGGAGATAGTATCGAATCCACACTTACTCTTAAGTGGCATGTCTACATTATTTTTGAGGGAAGGATACAGGGTGTTAAAAAGAAAAAAAAAAACATAATTGTGAAAGAATAAATTCTAATTACTTTATAAATAAATTTATAAATTACTTTATAAATAAATTCTAATCACTAAATTCTAATTACTTTACACACACACACACATACACATGCACGCATGCATGCACACACACGCACACACACACACACACACTCCCAGATATCCTTGAGGTTATTTTGCCCTCTTGTTGATTAATTTCAGAAATGGTTAATGCATTAAAAATTGCATCCAGAGATATAGAGATTTGAAGATAGGCTTCTTATTGCCATCCAGCTCCAGATGTTAAATAAATTAAATGTTTCACCATGAAGGGATTCAGGGCGATGCTGTAACTTGAATGGTATGGAAGCCTTCCGTGTTTCAAACAGCTAAAAATACAATCCGCAGACTTCATAATTGGCTTTTGTGTTTGAGCTTAATGCACAGAATTGGCCAACCTGAAGTAGCAGGTGATCGGCTACCAAGGAGACCATTTAGGTTCACTCTACCTTTCCAGAGACTGCCAGGAAAATTTAAATGGGAAGCACAAAGAACTAACAAATGGCAGATGTGAAACAGGTCTTTAGGATTCTAAGAAATAAAATGTGTGATAAAGTAAATATGTACTCTTTTGTCACTTTTTCCTACATTTTAATGAAAGTATTCATAAGGAATTCATAAGGAAAATATTTGAAAGTATTCATAAGGAAATGCTGTGTTCCTTATTTTTTCTGCTTAGAAATTGATATAAAGACATTTAAGTTAATAAAACTCTCAGTTCCATTGCCCCAAGGGGATGTTGAATTTTTTAAAAAATAACAAAGATTAAATTTTCAAAGGCAGTCTATCAAATTATAATGATTTCTAACTCAGGCATGAAAAATTTTCATCTTTTACTAATTGTCTCTATTTGGGAAAAGAATCCTCTTTATTAAAATAATAGCTGATTATTTGATAACTTTACTGATTATTGCTACCAATGGTAGCAATTAAAACAATTGTTTTAGAAAGCCACTATCCAATGGCTATGGATCAAAATAAAGGCATTAAATAGAATTTTTAAAAACCCTAAACAAAAACTAGTAAAGAAAATATAAAAATTGCATTTGCTTTGCATGAGTATCATGCTGACATTACGATACTGCTCTTTGTCCCTTGGTGGTTATACAATTATCAAACAGCTGTTGATTCCAGTGCTTTCAGAATTGATTCAAATATCAGAGGAAGTGACCACCCTCATGACATATGGTTCTTTGGGTGGAATACAAAAGCTACGATAGTAATTCTGTGCTTTGACACCCACAGTTCCCTTCTCTTCTGCAGCTTCCTGTAAAAGAATCATCTTTCTTTTAATCATCAATCCTGGTTATCTTCAACTGAGGCAAAGTCCTTTTCCAACAACGTTGCTAGTGTTGTTTAATCCCTTACCAAGCAAGCCAGAAAAATTCCCATAAAGTCAGAATAAACACAGTTTCTGGGATGGCTGAATTGCGTATGCCTCACCCCCTCACTGCTCCTCACGCCAGCTTGACCTTACAGGAAAAGACAACTTCAACTGTCTTTGAGTGGATTAAGGTTTGCTCATGTACATTCCAGTAGTAGCAATATGCTACGATTTAAAAAAAAATAATAACGATAAGTTCATTTCTTTATGCTTCTGCTATCCTACTGACAGTGAAGCAAATATTTCCTTAACATCTTCTCTGCTATTCTGACAAAACTCAGGTATGAGTTTTTATCATTGCTTTATCTCTAATCATCTCAGAAACGTATTTAAATTTTTTTAGGTTTATTTTGAAAAATAGATAAGAAAAAGACTTTATCTGTTCTATTTAGTTTGAAAATGATCAAATATCAGTCACATTTGATCAATGCAGAACATATAAGGTTTTCCACGAGTCTTGTCTTCTTTTCAGAAGTCATGTCTACTAGCCATCCAAACCCTTCCAGAGGAAAGCATATAAAATTATCATGGATATAATATTAGGATATCTCAGTCTCTTCCTTTTTATTTTTCTATTCCTAAAACATGTAAAACTTCATCATCATAAGAAATGAATTGTAGTTGGGTGTCCGTATGTACCATCTTGTTTTTAGTAGAGGCCTTTGGGATAAATCTGCCCTACAGTACAATGTGGTAAACAGATGAGAAAAATAGAAAAACAGATAAAGAAAGCCACTTGAGTGCCCTCTCGTGGAATAAGGCAGCACAGCAATGATTAAAATTGGACAATAACTAGGATTCCTAGGTAGAAATAAGTATCAAAAAGAAAAATAAATAAGACTTGGACAGAAGAAAGAAGGGAGAATGAGGAAAACGGAGAGCATTTTCTTAGGCAACTGTTGAAAAATAAAAATGTTCACAGCCTCTATATGGACGATCTAAAGGATAAAGAACAAAAAGCATCCTGGTTTATAATAAGCCCAATGATCCACATTATTTGTACTTTATTTCTAGATCCTGATATCACGTAAGCCTTTGCCTATTTGTTAAAAAAATTAGTTTAACCTTGATTAACGTCTGTCAATAATAAATATACCTGGGATGTATCTTCTTTTGTAAGTTACCGGTAATGGCCATTTTTATTGATATGGAAAAATAATGAAGCTCTCTCTGCAGTGTGACTTGTAGCACATATATCTGAAATGTAGCTTATATTAAGAAATATAACTGCTAATAAAGAAGGCAAAAATTTGTATTTAAAAATTTAAAAAAAAAACGAGTATTTTTCTTATTCCCAATAAGATCATGCTATAATCTTGGATATTACTGGAAAGATAAGGTTGGCTGGTTCAATGAATAATGGAAAAAATAAGAATCTAAACCCTTCATGGCTGTCATTGTGGAAATATATATAGATTCCAAGCCCCAATGAACTTTGACTAATGCTTATAAAACTAAGCAGGCTAAATGTGGCTTAGGAAAGGAGAAAAATACAAGGAAATAAAGGTGAGACAAAAGGTAACTAAATTAATATTTTTATTTTAAAATAATTCAAAACTAGCAGAAAAATTGCATGAAGACTATAGAGAAAGCACTTCTAGAATGATGGACTAAGAAAAAAATCCACTGCACAAAAACAACAAGAACACTGCCAAAAATTATCAAAATGAACTGTTTTGGAACTTTGAAATTATCCATATTTGCAACAACATGAGAAGCTTTACTCAAATAAAACAGCTAAATGTCTTAAGGAACAATAAGCATTGTGGGTTTTTATTTGTTCTATTTCTGACCCTTTCCCTTAAAAACCAGAAACCCCACAACCATGGCAGCTATGAAAAGTAACAGCCTAGCAGTGATCAGAGAGGGCAGAGAATGGCATCAAATCTTCCCCCAAAAGCCCTATTTCCAGAGAAGAGACAAAATTTGGAAGATTCTTGCAAAGGTCTCATTCACAGAGCTCGTCTTTATTTGACCTGGCTCAGCTTGTTCAGTGAGAAAAGCACTGTTTGAGGGCATTTGTCCAAGAAAAAAAAATCCAACAGCAATCTCTTAACATTGCAGCTGCTAATTGCAGTGATGCCAATTGGGCAAACCAGAGATTGAACAAAACACTTACAAGAAAAATTTGAGGAATGAGATGCCCATGGGGAATTTTGAAAAGTTCATGCACAATACTGGAAATCTAGAAAGCCACATGCAAGTACAGAGTTGTGCATATGTCCAAGGAAGACACAAGCAGGCCCTAGTCTCTCCGCTCTGGCTGACCTCAAGGCACAGTACAAACAGGAACTGAAGATTAAGGTGAAGCTGAAAACTAGGAAAGATTTGAAAGTGTGTTCAAACACACTTTCAGTACGTGGGTGCCTTGCCAAAGGCTAGAAAATGTATTGATTCAAGGCATTTTGGACTCTATCTAATCGTTATCTGACCACCATGCTGTGCAATGTCTTCAGTGGCTACACATAATGTATACAGACTTCACAGAATTAATCAGGCCAGTGACTAAACAAACAGCAAAAACAACAAACATTGGGTGGAGAGGAGAATCAAGTTTCTAGTGTTACCACTTTATATTCTTTAAAATGTCTAGCTTCCAACAAAAAAAATATTATGAAACTCACTATGAAATAGGAAAGTACGATCCATACATGAATTTTTTTAAAAAGTAGTCAGTAGAAACTTTACTGAAGACATCTATATTTTGGAATTAGAAAATAAATTCATTAAATAAGGTATTATAAATATATTCAAAGCACTAAAGAAAAGAATGTCTAAAGAATTAAAGGGAAGTATGAGTATAATATCTACCACAAAGAGAATATTGATAAAGAAGATAAAAAGAACCAAATTTAAGAAAAAAAAAAAAAAAGAACCAAATAGGAATTCTTGGAGTTGAAAAGTAAAATAACTGAAATGAAGAATTCATTAGAGAGGCCAGCAGCATATTTGAGCTGGCAGAAGAAAGATTCAGAAGATAGGTCAAATAAAAATTGCCCAGTGGGAGGCACAGAAAAAAAACATAAAGAAAAATGAAGAGATTCTTAGAGACCTGTAAGATATCACCAGTTTTAACAAATAATGTATAATGGAAGTCTAAAGAAAACCAGAAAGAGAGACAGAAAGAATATTTTAAAAAAATAATAGCTGATACTTCCCAAATTTGATGAAAACCATTAATTTACGTATCCAAGAAGATCAACAAACTCCAAATAAGACAATCTCAAATCCAAACATAGACACATCATAGTCAAACTGACAAAGAAGAGAACTCTGAAAGCAGCAAGACCCACCACATGCAAAGGACCCTAAATAAGATGCATAGCTCACCTCACCAGAGTCAATGGAGGCCAGAAGGCAATGGGACGACACTGAAAATGTTGAAAGAAAAAAAACCTGTCAAACGCATTCAGCAAAGCTATCCTTCAAAATGAAAGAGAAAGTAAGATATTCCCAGAAAAACGAAACATGACGATTTTTGCTAGAAGTCCTAGGCTATGAGAAACATTGAAAGGAGTCTTTCAGGCTGAAATGAAATGATACTGGAGAGTAACTTTAATAAAAAATAAATAAAAGGTGCTGGCAAAGTAAATTTATCAGTAAATATAAAAGAGTAGAAATGTATGCTTGTAATCTCTAGAGAAATCATTAAAAAATAACTCAAACACATATTAAACAAAGGAATTAAAAAAAACTCTAGAAATTATCTCCTTAATATGATGAAGGAATAGAGGAATGTAAAATGACTTAAGACATAGAAATCAAATAGCAAATATGACAGGTATCAAGGCTATAAAACTCTCAAAAGAAAACGTAAGAATAAATTTTTGCATTCTTGGATTAGGTAATGGTTTCTTAGATAATGACATTAAACCACATGTGATGCTGCTAAATTGGAATTCATCAAAATTAGAAGCATTGTAATTTGAAGGGCACAATCATGAAAGAAAGGACAACCCACATACTTGGGAGAAAATATTTGCGAATGATATAACTGATAAATCCAATATAAAGAACTCTTCTTACACCTCAGCCATAAATGACAACTCAATTTAAAAACTAGCACATTTACTTTATTATTTATTTCTGTATGTATTGAAAATCATGAGTTCACACCGGTAACTCCAATTCCAAATCAACTACAGAGGGTTCATTCTAGCTTTTCTTCTTTTTTGTATTTTTAAATCCATTTCTTCCGACAGTGAGGAAACGGCTCCCTTTAATCTCAAAATATCAACTTATTGTATGAATCAGCTTTGCGTGTAACCATTTTGCCAACAATCTGTCATGTTTTTGCTCCTCGAAAGATGCCCTCCAGTCTTTGCTCTGACTCTGACACCTTGCTATGGACTATCAACAGCTCTCTACCCGGACATCCTCATTATCTACTTAGGCTTCAATACCCTGTGCCCAAGCTTCTGCCTACGGTTGCCTCCTGCCAACATAAACCTCCACCTCCCTCCATTCTGCTTGTGCCAGTCTTCTAAAGATATCCTCTGCTCAAATGTCCTCCTTATCACAGCGGGGCTGAAACAACCTGTCTGAGTGATTGCCACCCTTCTGTGGACTAACCTTTCTTTTGTAAATCAAGAGAACATGTCTCGGCATGTTAAAGAAGAAGCACAATGATATAAAAAAATTAAGACCACCTGCAGTAGTTGGAAAATTGAAAATCGAACTATGTATAAATTACATTATCTTTGCTGAAAAAATATTAATTACTTTGCAAAAATTAAATTGGCCTCTCTCAGCTTTGTATTGTAAATTCTGTTGAGTATAGCCTAGGCTGCTTTTTTTTCCTCTTTAATTTTGTTTCATAGTAGTATCACTTTCTCCATGTCCAATGGACTAACTCAGTCTCTTAAGGACCAGAGGACAGAAGCAGAAGTGCTATACACGCATGACGAGCAAAGGGAGATCAGATAACACCTTGTTTCCAAATCATATTTGGAAGTAGGTGGATGGGTCCAGGTAGAGGATTCTGATTATGATTATCTATCAGAAGAAAACAAAGAAAAGTCCATCAATTTCAGCCATCAGTTAATTACCCTCAACTTTGCATCCCTCATCCCTGCATTCTTGTGTCTTTGGCCTTTTGATTGGTTAGCACAAGATAATTGTCACCTTCTGATCCCAGTGAGAGAATTTCCAGAAGTCGCTTCTATTTGCCTTTTGACCACAGAAGAGATCATTAATTAAGCATAGGGTGACTTACACATCGAAAGGCTACTTTTGTGAAATACTTGAAAAAGATTTAGCTATATAACGGCTCGGATCAAAGTAAGCAACAAGACATTCAAATGCTGAATTGCATTAGGAAGTTGTTTACAGCTTGTGATTTATTAAAAAAGCCATTCTGCTGCATTCCATGGAAAAGCAAGGTCCATTTGTCAGTTATCCTATATTCACTAGATCTTGAAAAATCACCAAAAGCATTCCTGAGCATAATAGATTTTCAATTTTGTTCATGTTAAAGTGTTTTTTTTTTTTCCCCCAAGTGAATGAAATTGTTTTGATATCTCTTATTTTCTGGTCTAACTAGTCTGACAAATGTATCATGTGGTTTCTAGTCTTAGAACTGAATTTAAATGGAAAGGATAAGGATGCCAGCAGGATGCTGTAGGAACAGGCAGGCTAAAGGTATATGAAGAAATCCGAGTGGTTGCTGATAAGAGAAAAAGTGTTGACCCACCTCATTTTTCTTTAGAGCAGGTATAAGCAACACGTGGCTGAATGCCAACTATCCGTTGCCACCAACACAATCTCCGATACTTAGAGGATGAAACATCGGGAACCTGCTTCCATATTTCAACTTCTCAAATACACATACGTATTAATCTAGTAGCCAATTTGCAATGTAAATGTTATCATTACCAGTTTCCGCTAACGAAGTTCAAATATCTAAGATCAAATATCTATAGAGTAGTAGAATTGCAAATGATATTTCCTATTCTCACTGCACATTTTCAGTTTTTTTTTTTTTTTTACTTTTTCACTGTTATTTATAAAGCATCATGTACATAACAGAAACGGAAGTCACACTTAACTACAAAGAATCAAAAGCATTCTGTAAACCTTTTACAACTTATTCATTTTGATATTAAGCCTCTAATAAAAAAGGTTGAGCCAGAATCTAAGGGCTGCTGGCAGGGTCTGAAAGAGACACAGAAAGAAAAATGCTGTCACCCAAATATTAGTGGTGGCAGTAGCAAAAACTGGACAAAAAGAAGGAATAAAAAGACATTTCACACAGTTTGGAATACGGCTGGCACGTAATGAATGCTTCCTGAATTCTTTTGACTTGAAGATCTACCACCATGCCAAGTGGCTACAGGACTGAAGAAACAGTTGGTGATGCCTAGGGCCTGGAAAATAACTATGATGTCTGGGTTATGGGGTGTTTCTTCCCCATTTGTTTGTTTCCTTTGATGAAGATGCCAAGTGCATATCATGGTAACGGGTGGTACAAGGATTCAAAACAAAGTTATATAAACTATGGCGCTTTGGCCAAATTTGACCCACAAACCTGTTTTTGTGAACAGAGGTTTATTGCCACATACGAACATGCTCATTTATTTACTATTTTCTGTGATGGCTCCTGTGCTGCCACAACAGTTTTGCAGTTGTGACAGATTGCATGGGCTACTAAACTTAAAATATTTACTACCTGTCCTTTTCTAAAAATAAAAACAAAAACAAAAACCAACCAAACAACAAAAAACTCTTGTGTTAAGTGAAAGTTATTGACATTATCATAGAACTCAGTATTATTAAAATCTCTCCTTTAGAATTTTTTCCCCCTCATAATGAAAGGAAATAATGTTTTCTCTGTATATTTTTCACATCATCTTCTTCTTGTGGTTACGTTTAGTAAGAAAAAAAAATGCTGGGTGAATTTTCTTAAGAAAGAGAGCATTTAATATACCGTGATTGTTAACATACTGAATGGGTTTAATACTGTTCCTAGGGCAGAACAAATATTCCAGGTGAGGGGCTGAAACAACATAGACTAGGCTGCAAACCATCCTGGTCACGAGCCCTTCCGTGAATTCCGATTAGTAGCTGTACACTGGTGACTTTTAGCAAACAAAAAAAAATAACATATTGCAAGAAATTGCGAAGAAATAAGCATTTGTGCAGAAAAAGAGAAGGCAGTAAAAGGGAGGCAAAGTGTCCTTCAGCTTTCCCTACATTTACTGCTCTTTATCCCAGCGCTCATCACAGACATTCGCTATATTGAAATCCATTTCTGCCACTTAGGAGATGTGCATTTTTATTTGATAGTTATTGGTTGCTGTTTTTTTTATATAGACTTTATTTCTAGAGCAGTTATAAGTTTACAGCAAAACTGAACAGAAAGTACAGAGATTTCTTGTATATCCAACACTCAGAGCCTTCCCCAGGGTCAACATCTCCCACGAGAATGGTACATTTTTTTTTATAGCTGAGGAACCTATATTAACACATCATGATCACCCAAAGTCCATAGTTTACATTGGAATTTACTCTTGGTATTGCACATTCTTTCAGTTTTGACAAATGTATAATGGCATGTGAAGGGGTTCAGAACAGGTGTCCCCCAGATGTGCCATGTTGGCATGTGAATTATTTTGAGCTGAAGGCAAATTATTTTGAGGCCCTGCAGTCTCAGGAAAACTTCTACTTCTCCCTTAAAGAGTTTAAAAGTGGGGCCTTGCCCATAATAAGAATTATGACCGAAAAAACCTTTTTAGGGCCCGGTTATATTCAGGGCAAATATCTAGTTACTAAACATCTGCTCTCTCACCAGCTTGTCAATCACCTTTCTTCCCTTTGAAGCTCCAAGTTACCTCACCTCATCTTAGCTCAAAATGTCCTATATACCTCATTTTAACTTTCTGTCTCTGAAATCATTCCTGTATGCAGAGTTCCCATATGTACATATGTATTTATTTTGGTTATTTTTCTCTTGTTAATTCATCTCATGTCAATTTGATTTATTAGACCAGCTGGAAGAACCTAGAATACATAAAAAGTTTTTCTTCCCACACAAGCATCCACCAAGTAATTGTTTTTGTTTTTGCTTATTTTACCTGGTACACAGCACAATGCTTAGCTTTTTAAGGCAGTTTAATCTAGCTACGTTTTTAACTTTTATATCTTTTCTTTAGAATTGACTCCATTACTGAGTCAATTCAATAAGGCTGCTAATAAAGAAAACTGGCATTTATTGAACACCTGCAAGGTACCAGATATTTTACATATGTGTTAATTTTATGTGTCAACATGACTGGGTTATAAGGTGCCCAATAATTGGTCAAACATTAGTATGGGTGTGTCTGTGGGAGTGTTTCTGGATGAGATTAACAACCGAATTGGGAGACTGAAAAAAACAGATTGCTCTCCCCATTGTGGGTTGGCATCATCCAACCCCTAGGAGGCCTGAATAGAGTAAAAAGGAGGAGTAAGGGAGAATTTGCTCTCGCTGTCTCACTGTTTTTGAGCTGAGACATTGGTCTTCTCCTGCGTTCAGTCTGGAACTTACGCCACCAACTTTCCTGATTGTCCAGCTTGCAGATAGCAGATTGTGGGACTTCTCAGCTTCTATAACCATGTGAGCCAATTCCTTATAATGAATCTCTATGTATATGTATATGTATGTATATATGTATCGTTCCTTGGTATTTGCAAGAGATTGATTCCGAGCCTTCTCATAGGTAACAAAATGAATCTGTAGATGCTCATATATCTTAGTGGGCCCTTTGTATCTGCAGGTAAGGGTGTAGGATGCAGAGCTCATGGATACGGAAGGCCAACTATATCCATACATAATATATAGCTAGTGCCTAACAGTTCTACATCTCTGGTGGACTCTGATGACTACAGTGTGCATTAACTCAGTTAGTTAGTACTCATATAACTCCAAAGAGGCAGGCATTATTATCCTTTTCTTACAGATGAAAAACAACAAAAAAAGAAAAAAAAAGAAAAGAAAAAAATACCTGTGACTCACAGAAGTGAAACTTGTTCAGTATATATAACTATGCAAGTATATATCAGTTTCACTGGAGCCAAAATTAAGGTGTCATTTGCCCTGGAGGCCCTAAGGGAGAGTGCATTTCTTTGCCATATCCAGCTTCTAGAGCTGCATGCTTTGCATTGCATGCCTCATGGATCCTTCTTCCATTTTTAAAGGCAATGGCATAGCCTCTTACTTCAGTTTCACATTGCCTTCTTACTCTGCTGTGAAATCTCCTCCGCCTCCCTCTTGTAAAGACAGTGGTGATTACTCTTTAAGATCAGCTGGGTAATCCAGGATAATCTCCTTGATCAAAATTCTTAATCACATGTGCACAGTCTCTTTTGCCATATAAGATAATATTCCCAGGTTTCAAGGATCCGAATATGGACATCTTTGAGAGCCAATATCCATGCTACTACAGTCAGCCAAGAGAAGTGGAGGCCATCTGAGCAGAGCTCCCTTCCTGCACACAAGTTCTTTGTCACTTGACTCTACAGTCATAGCTATCAGGCTCAGGGCCATCCTGAGCGGAGTACAGGATAGCCTACCTATACCCTCAATATGCTGCTACGCTGTCTAATTCCCCGATGACAGTCACCTTTCTTGAGATCTCCATGTAGTTTTCTGTTTATGTGGGAAGAAGTGTCACACATTTTATTCCGAGGGAACACCTTATCCATCAGCTAGTCTCTTCACAAGGATTCCTTGAGAATTAAGAGAGCCAAGACAGAACAAATGACTGAGATGGAAACCGGGATGAGAAGATTCTCAAGAACAAAAGAAGGAAAACTAGTAGGTGACAAAGTCAAACTTGGCCCAACTCACAATTTTATCTGGGGATGGCAATATAACTAAAAAAAAAAAAACACTACATCTGCTGAAGACCACCAGGGCTGGGCTCCAGGCAGCACTAGCGAGCCCTTGCCTCAAGTGACAAGCCATAAAACTGAAGTCACATGTTCAAGCCAGAAGGAATAACTGAGAAACTGTGTGAAAAGTCATTGCACTGTGAGACACATGCAATACTCATAACTAAAAATGCAAAGACAGAAAGAACGCCACTGGAAAGGCATCAAGTCCTGCCAGCAGAGCTCTTCTTGAGAACTGTGAGGACAGTCTCGTGAGGGAATAGAAAAGCAGTCTGGTACCCAGCCCTGCCAGCATGCAGTGAATTTATTCATTTTCTTAAGCAATGCAGACAATGTATCTAAAATGTGGTGTTACGGGTTGTCGGCTAGACAATGGTACGGGCTCTGCAGATGAGGGCATTATTTTGAGACTGCACAGCAGATGCTGGTGAGTGAAATCCAGTTAGTCTCGTCAGACAGACATAATACATAAAACTAGAAAGTAGACAGGGCACTGAAAAATTAGATGACTGCTGTGTCCATGGACACTCAGCCTTCTGAGCAGATAATCTAAAGTAGTACTCCTCAAAGTTTAGTGCATATAGAAATCTTCTGGATAGCTTATTAAAACCTAGATGCCTGGGTCAACCCCCAGAGTCTCAGATTCACTAGATACGGGGTACAATGACCTGCTACCTAGTTTTCCCAGGACGATACGAGTTTTTGAGATTCAGGACTTTTCAGTTTGAAAGCTGTGATAGGTCTGGGAAAGCCAGGACAAACTGTCACTCTAAGACTAGGGCTCATGAATTTGCATTGTTACCACACTCCCAGGTGACACTAGTGGATACACACTTTTAAAATAAGCAATGATCCAGTGTATTCATTCTAATCTAAGTTAGAAAATGGGGTGACCTGTTGGGGAAGGTCAAAAAATTTCCATCTACTATGGAATGGGATTGGGCTCTAGTGGAGTCAATAATTTAAACAAGACAGACAAATCACCGTTAGCATCTCTTATGTCCATTTGTCAGGTATGTTGCTGAAATAGATGTTAGGGCTGCTTATATTACTACACTGAGTTTAGAAAAGAATGCAGGACAGACTTAGGTGTGTGTTTTTTCACAAGGGAGCACTAAAGTCACTTCTCTTTTATTTTCTAGATTGCATTTCCCCCCTTATGTTGACATTATCTTTCTTTTTTCACAAAAGAATTCTGAAGTATTGCTCATGTTCAAAGAAAGGCAGAAATGTCTATGGCATTCCCTCTACTCAGCATTCGCTGGCATCATCTAAAGATCTCAGTTTCTTCTGATATGCCTCCTTCAGGCTGATTCCCACCACATGACTTTCAGGAGACACTGAGGCTAGGATTACCAAGGGTTCTATGACCAGATACTAATATTTTCGAGGGAGTGTGACATTTGGGCTGGAGAATAAAAGGGACTGCCCATTCGTTTTTGTAAATATTGTATTACATTTACCTTGTACCAAACACTGCCATTAATGCTTTCCAAAATATTAGTGCATTTCATCCTCATAACAACCCTATCATTCCATTGTGCAATTGAAGACAGAGAGACACGGAGATTTAGGTAAAAATCACACAGCTAGTTGGGAGTGGGGATAGGATTTGAACCTAGGGAGTCTGGCACCAGAGTTTGTATAGTCTTCATAAGGTCATTGGACCTTTTTCAGGATTTCACTATGACAATCCCACCCCCCCAGTTCTGTTACAGCTGCTTGTGATGAGTCTAGAATTACATCTGAAAGTCTAACACAAAAACAGCTCGTCTCCTGACCTGGTCCAATGACAGCTTTCATTGTTTGCCTAGAGTAGCAATGCCTCCAGTGTTTGCCTATGAATTTAAGTCTACTCTGCTATATTCATAATAAGCACTTGGCAAAGTGGAGACCAACAGAAAATAAGGTGGATAAATATCAATGTAGAAATACACTAGCATTGGTTGAGACTCTTCCAAATGCAGGTAAGTCTCACCGAACTCAGCTTAAGGTAAAGGAAGAATGGCAGAGAGAAAGGGAGCTGTAGGAACGTATACCTCTGGGATCCTCCAGCATACATGTCGGCCTGACTCTGCTCCTGATTATTCGTTCCTTCTCTTACACTGTCAATAGATCCTCTCCACAAGGTAAGAGATATCACTGCTGGCAGCCCCATCTCGGAATCTCCAATGAAGAAAGAATACTACATCCAGGGAAGACCTCTAATTGGCTTTGCATAAGTCACATGATCACGCATTGGCCCAGACACTGTTGCCGTGATGATGGAATACAGTAGGAAGCATGCCGAGACCTAGTTCACCTCCTCCCTTAGACTCTGGTCACTAGTTCCAGTGTGTTTTTTTTTTCCCCACACCACCAGGTGAGCAATCCTCTGACATCAGCTGAATGTCTTACCATTCAACTCCATTTTGACACCACCTACCCAGAGATAGCATCATATTCCAGAGGTTAAGTGCTCGATCTTACAAGACTGCCCTCCACTTCAGACGCCAGTGACAAGTCCAGGTTGTTACTTGTACTTCTGATTGACTAAATCAGAGGTTCCCATGACCCCCTCCTTGGGTTTGATTAATTTACTAGAGCAGGACGTGGTTCCATAGTGTAGTGATTAGCGTGTCTGCTTTACATGCAGAATCCTGGGTTCGCACCCCAGTGGAGCCACAGTCCATGGTCTACAGCCATGGCACCCTGAACAAGCCGGATGTCTGATCTCAGAAGCTAAGCAGGGTCAGGCCTGATTAATACTTGGATAGTAGACCACCCAGGAAGACCAGGTGCTGTAGGCATAAATAATAAGTAAGTAAAATATATAATAATTTGCTAGAGCAGCTCACAGAATTTAGGAAAGCAGTTTAATCACTAAATTACCAGTTTATTACAAAGGATATTAAAGAATACAAATAAATAGCCAGATGAAAAGATGCATAAGGAGAGGCCCCAAACAAAAAAGCTTCTGTCCCTGTGGAGTTTGGGGCCCAGCATGGTGACACATGTAAACAGTTTGGTTCACCAACCTGGAAGAGCTCCAAACCCTGTCTTTTTGGGTTTCTATAAAGGCTTTATTATATAGGCATGATTAATTAAATCAACCTCCAGTTCCTCTCCCCTCTCTGGAGGTCAGGGGCATGGGGCTAAAAGTTGCAACCCTCTAATCACGTGGTCGGTTTCCCTGGCAACCAGCCTCTCCATCTTTAACTGCTTTCCAAATGTCACCTATTAAATAAACTCGAGCGTGGTTGAATGAAAAAGTTTTGTTATGAATATCAAGATTCTTATCACTTAGGAAATTCCGAGGGTTTTAGGAGTTCTGTGCCAGAAGTGGGACAAAAAAACGAGTATATATTTCTTATAAACCCCAGTATCTCACTCCCTGAACCTGCAATGAGTAGTCAGTTCTAGAACCAGAAAACTTAGAAAGAGTCAGTATGCTGGCAACAATAATAAAAATAATAAACAAAATTACTGCTACAAGAATCATTATATCACCTTGTTGAATGGGGGTGTGGGAGGAAGATCGTTCCGTTATAAATGTATACTGAGAGAAAGATTGAGCAAAAGAAATTTGTGAAGTTTTGTTTTTCTCCCCAAACCCTCTCAGCAAAGATATTTTAAAACCGATTGTTAATACTTCACTAGATAGTTTTAGAGGCCAAAAAAAAAAAAAAAAAAAGATAGTTTTAGAGGCCAAAAAAAAAAAAAAGTGCTATGTAAGGCAGGAACAAGTGAAATATCTGTCCAGGAAGTAGAGCAGAATAAGGATGGGAAAATTATCTTAGAAATGACCTTATATTATATAATTGCAACTACATTTCTAATGCTTTTCTATGTATCACACAGTCAGGTAATGATGCCAAGAAAAATAAAAGGGAGACATCGACTGTACAATGGAGGGGCTGATAAATGCGAGAAGCTCTTCTTGGAAGCAGGGTCAAGACGAGCCTGGCTAAAGTTCAGCCCTGTGTTGAAGAAAGAAAAATATAATTGCTCACCTCTCAGTGAAAAGCATATTTGGTTGAGAAATCTGGATGACAGAAGGGAAAAAAAGTGTGGGGTGGGGGCGGGAATCTGATCAAACAAGACTGCAGAAATGAATTAGGACAGACCTGGAGACTAACATAAAGAACTCCTACTCACTGGTAAACTCATGCTGAGATGTTTTGACCTCAGTTTGCTCTTTAAGGGAAAAAAAAAAATCCCTTTGTTGTTTGCTTCAGAATAGATATTCTTCAGCAGAAAAACTGTTGGAAGTCTGCATGGTGTATGCCGTGGGTTTTGGCACACCTGGGCAGAAATCCATGGAAACTGAAGAGCCACTTGAAATTAGTACGGACACTGAGTATGTCCAATTAAATTTGTGATATCTTTTCTCTGACCCTGCTTTAATGTGCACACTAATTACCTGGGGAACTTGTCAAAATGCAGAATCTGATCCAGTGGGTCTGGGGTGGTTCTCAAGAATCATTTTCAATAAACTTTCAAAGGATGCCAATGTTGGTGGTCCTCAGGCCACACTTGGAGGAGTTAGGCTCTAAATAGTTTCAGAAAGTCAGTGGATTTTATTACTGATTTTAGGGCCATCACCCCAATGTTGCCAAAAAGGCTTACATCATAACTAAATACCACATCAGAATGAACTTATCACTGACATCCAATGTCGTGTGAACAATACTCGAGGTTATTTTGAAGTGGCTTTTGATTGCTACTGAAAGAGTTTTCAGGAATTGGGAAGATGACCCTCAAATGAATTAAGAGAGTCAATTCACAATGATATTCACATCAGCAGAGAAAAGTTCTTAGATTTATTTTTTAGTGAAGAAATCATAAAATATTAGAGATGAGGGATGCCTGCAGTGATTGTATTCAGCCTTTTCTGGACATTAGAATCACCTGAGTGGCTTCAAAAATACCGATGTCTGGACCCCATTCCAGGCACTCTAATTTAATTGCTTCAGAGTCTAGATTGGGCCTCTGTGACACCATGCCTTTTACTTTCTATACTCTGATGTTTTGATCTCATGAGGCCTTGCTGACCTTTTAAGGACTGCCCCTCCCAGGGCTATCTAATTCCTAGGAAGTGGCCCACAGTCTGGGCCGCTGTCCACCTGCCCTAATCACCATAGAACCAGACACCAGACAACTGCGGACAGCCCCTATGTCCCGAGAATGCTGAAATTATTCAAACTAGCCCGACCTAAACCTGCTTACTTAGCCTTGCTCATTCCATCCCACGGGGATGACAATAAAGGGTCTCGCACAGATTTCCCCACTTCCTGTGCCACCTGTCCCTGGTACTTTCCCGTGTGGCTTTCCCATGTGGTGCGGTGGAGCCCTTCTTGTTGGGAGCTGAGTATAACGAACTATCTTTTCAGCAATAATCTCCTTCTCTGTTGATCTTGCTATGCCTAAATAATAGTAAAACCTACATTTAAAAGTGTTAAAATGTTTCAGAATATAATCAATTGATTTCCATTTTCAGCCAAGGTTGAGAACCACGGCTGGGAAACAAAACAAGCTCAGCCTGATAAGTTGTCTTCAGGTTAGATGAACAAATTTTTCATTAGAGAAGGACCGTTTTCAAGTAAACAAAGCAAACAAAAACAACATGCACGAACACCTGTTTTTCTCCCTCTATCAATGAGATGCTGCGAGTCGAGGGGTTTCAGAGAACTGCTTTATCTTATTTGTGTTTGTTGGATTGTCTCGGTGTTTAAGATAGGGAAGCTGGTTGTGAGGAGGAAGGAAATTAAAATTAGTTTGCCAGAACAAGAACTCTGCCCACCGTTTCCTCAATCAATTTTCTAATAAAGAGAAGACAAATTACAATTCATTAACAAGACCGATCACTACAGGAATAGCGGAGAAAGTTGGGGTAACAGGCCTCCCTTTTTTCAACCTCTGTTTCACTCTTCTCCATTCACCATCATTTGTAAAAACGACACGTCCGGTTCAGAGTGATATGGGTTGGATCATTGGGTTTTTATGTATGGAAATTATTAGATGTAAAGTAGGGCTCTGGTTTCAGCAAGAATAAGCATCATAAGTTTATCTGTGCACAGTATCTAATAAACTAGCAGAAGAAGACTAAAACTCATAAATATAATTTGCGATCTGAAATTATCCCAGACAACAGCCACTAGAATGTAAGCTCCAGAAGGGCAGGGGTTTTTGTTATTCCTTATTCATCCAGCACTTAGAATCACACCTAGCAACTACTAGTTGTTCAATAAATACTTATTAACTATGGAATAAATGACCAATAAATAGAAAACATCTGTCAAGATAACAGACATAATACAGAGAAAATATATAGACAAATAAGAAATAGATTCTGACAACCGAAATTAATAGTTTAGAGACCTGCACTGTGTAATACAGCAGCCAGCCAGCATATGTGGCTGTTGAATATTTAAAATATGACTAATCTAAATTGAGATATGCTGTAAGTGTAAAATATATACCAGATTTTGAAGATTTAGTACTAAAAGAGAATGTAAATGATCTCATACATATTTTTTATTGTATTGACTTGTTGGAATGATATTTTGGATACAGTGGGTTAAATAAAATATGATTTAAAATTAACTTCAGCTGCTTTTTCTTGTTTTTCATGTGGCTACTGAACAATTTAATATTACACGTCTCGCATATTACAGATTTATCTCATATTATATTCTGATTGTGGAATACTGATCTGGACTTCTTACTTCAGGGGCTCCTCAACAGAGGGCATAAATCTCTAAGCAAGTCACACATTACTCTAACTTCATAATTTTGAAAGCATGTGATTATAAATAGGGTACATATGAATTTTCTCTACACATTTTCTTACAGGTGTATTTCCTATGTGTGTATGTTTTCTAGGCCTTTGTCGACATATGTATTTTCTATCTCCTCTACTATTTTGCAGGTCTCAGAAAAACAAAGACTTTATTTGTTCATTTCTACTACCCCTGTACATAGATCGTTGCCTAGCCTTTGGAAGGCACTCAAGAAATAAATATTTCTTTCGTTGAGTGAAAGCATCCATATTTATTCTTCTTATTATTCATTCATCTACCAAGAAAATCTACCCAGACTTATCAAACCATCATTAAGTCATTCTGGGAGTGCCAAGAACACACAAAGGGTCTGTAATAACCCCACCCCCATACCCTCTCTATCCTGAACATATTCTTTTTGGTAAATAGAGAAATAAAAAGCATAAAACTCTTTTTTAAAAAAAAAAATCTGCTGATCTCTGCTTTTGTTTTTACTTTCTAGGTAGCCTAAGGGTAAAATTTGTGGTTACAAAAGAATAATAAGGAAACTTAATTAGTTTTTTTGAAATGCAAACTCGTCAAAATTAAAAGCTGGAAACTGTATCAAAATGTCATTTGCAATACAAGAAGGTATACCAATTTCATTATCAGCATTTCTCCAAATTGGACCACTCTCTAATTAATGGTATGTTTAACTTTAAAATCAGCACACTGATAATCAAATTGGAATACAAAGAAACATAATATACATATAATGGAAAACACACGAGACTTGAAATCCAATGCTTATATATGTGTAAAATTAGACTATTTGTGTGACATCTTCCAGGTGCCAGTTCTGCTTACCACCATTGGGACAAATAGAAATTCTTATACGTGTTGAGGTCAGAACATAATGGCATTTGATCTTCAGTTAAAGGACAAGATCCTTTGTGTCTGCCATGCCTGAATGTAGAGACTAACTCGCTATAGTTAGAATTAGAGTTTTGTTTATAACCGAAGTTTAAATTTTTAGACTGAATGACTTGGCTTTACTTTGAAGAAGGTACTTAAGGTTTTAGTTGACACCTAAGCATTTAAAATGTTAGGAACAAACCACAAAGTAAACTTCTGCAGATGGAGTTAAAATAGTTAATAAATCACGGAGAACAGACAGGGTCTGCAGTGCAGGATTTCTCATTGGCTTCGCTTCAGGAAAAAAAAAAAAAAACAGCAGCAAATCGACTGTGGAACTTTGCTCAGATCACAGTCAGAATTTCCAATTTCAACTACAAAGATATGAATGGAGTCAAGAAGATAAGCTCCCAAGCTTTCAAAACAAAATTATGAATTGAGGAAAATGCTGTAATCATACCCAAACAGAACCATTTCCGGAAATGTTTAAACAAACAATTGGGAGGTCACTGTAATTTATTTGAACGCCTCGATCCACATGTTTGGCCCTAAGAACATAGATATTCCCTTCTTCCATTCCTGACCTCCATATTAATAGCTTCTCTGTGTCACATGCCTTCAAGGTCCTGCTAGTTGACAGCTAGCTTACGTTAATCTGTATTAAAATCTTATCTCACTAGTAACAGAAAAATATTTAATTGATGCCTTGTAGAGACATGACTTAGCTGCCCTGTGCTTGCACAGATGCAGAGGGTTAGAACCATCGGTCTGGCAATCCACAGGGTGAACACGATACATCTCTCTGGAGCATGAATCTTATTTGAATTGTATTCCTCCTCAAAAGGGCCTGCTTTGACCCAGGTACTGGTTTAGGTACCTGGGCTGCCCCAATAAAACACTAGTGAATATCCTCTCGCTTGTGGGGCTCATGTCTAGTTGGGGCTAGAGAGATAATACTAATAACACTAAACGCACATAAGCGGGGAAACGCTTTTAGTATAAAAATTATTCAATACAATGTAAAATTTAGATTTACCTAAAAGCATCTTATGCAAAGTTCCCAGTTCATACTGCTGGTGGACATGGGTGTGTATAGGGACATTTGTTACATAGTCCATATTCTTCTGCTTTTAGAAGCGCTTCAGTGAGAATATTATAGAAGAACTTAATCTTTGTGCAAAGGAATGACATTACTGGTAGAAAAACTGGGTCAGTAAAGCTCTGTCACCCTCTACAATTGTAGCAAGTGGCTTTGATTCACTGCTTAGTCTGTGCAACAGTCATCCTGTCTCTTTGAGTTAGTATCTGGAACCATGTCTTAGCCCGAAGAGGTATTTCCAAGAGAAATGGGCAAAGGGAAGTATACATAAATAGAGTAAGTCAATAAGTATAATCAGTTAAATTTTTCACAATAAATAAAAACATAGACTTATCTGTCATTCCCAAGAATTCTGCTTTTTGTTTTGTTTTGTTTTGTTTCATCTGCCCCATTTCCCATCTTCCTTGCATTGAATGTGAAGAAGTGTAAAATCTGTTCATTTAAAACATACTTCTCGTCAGGGCAAGAGGAGCCCAGGACCCACTCTTACTCATTGTGCTGTAAAGGAAGCAGGGAGGGCGGCAGGGGGTGTGGCATCGTGAAAGAAATGATGCTTTGCTTTGAACCTTGGAACCCGCTGTGACTAGAGCTTTAGTATTCTTTACAACTCTTGTCACTACAATGTCCTCTGACCTGTCTGATTGGAACTGGGCCACTCAGTTTATGAGACATCATATCTGTGTTACTACTCAGATGGAAGTCGAAAGCTAAAAGATGAAACAGGTTTGAGTAGAGGTGGATACACCATAAAGCCAGTGAGTTTGCAGGGTCCTTCTCTTACACGTACACTCTCTGGGTCCCAGAGAAGACCTAGCTATGTGCTCTCCTGGTCACGGGTGTGTATAATCTGCAAAAATAAAATGTACGAACTACAATCCCTAAGCCTGCTATTCTTATTTTCTTCTCAACTCTGCTCTGTCATGCTGCCCCTTGTGTTTGGTGGCATTGGGATAGCAATCAATGCTTTTGTATTTAGTCTACAGAAGGACGTTCATTTGGGAACACATTTAGTTTGGGTGAGTGGGATCTATTTTTGTGACTTGAACTCGCATACATGTACAGTTAAGTTATTGCTAGTGAACTCAGGGCACAAAAGTTTTCTGGGACTATTTCTGTCACTGAGTGTGTTGATTCTCCTAGCATTCCTTCATGAAGGTGAGGGCCAGGAATTGTATCGTGATATGAATATGTCTTGTGGCACACACTACCAGTGACATGTGGCTAAGTAGGGAGAAAGCAAGATTTTGAAATGTACAGAGCCAGAAGGTAATCTGTGAACAATTATTCCACATCAGACATATACAATTATAAATGTAGGATTTGTTTCTTATTGGTATTTAGTCAAAATAGAAATTTTCTCCTATCAAAAGTGTTCTCAACAAACATGGTAGCATCTGCAACTACATAGGCACTACACTTTGTTTTATTGTTTTTTGTTTTTGTTTTTGTTTTTCCGACTGAACTGTTAGACTACAATGTGTCAAAATCGCTAAGTTTGTAAGTTTGGAATTCTAAAAAGCGAACATGCCTATAGGTAAAATCACACAGTTTATGCATCCTAGGAGTTTTGGATTGTGTTTTAGAAACTCTGATACATCTTGTCCTGACAAAGTCCGGTGGTTTTTAGTGGAATGGCATGCAAATTTGCCACTGACACAATAAAACTAGCTAAAGAAACAAACGTTAGAGTGACAAGACTTCTACCTATATAAATAATTAGCAGTGTAAGTTACAGAGAGAATATAGTGAGTATACCACACTGTATCCCGATATAATATAGTGGCAATTTAAAATCATTTAAATTGCTTTTATGCATGATTTAATTTCAGATTTATTTTGTATTTTTTAAGAATCATTGATTTTTTAATTCAAATTTAAATATAGCAGAAAGAAAATATCCTTGTGGTAGCTAAAAATATAACTTGAAAGAAAGAAGACAAACTTCTACATATCAAAGACCTTTAATACATAAATACTAAAAGTTAAAACTCTGGTAAAGATCATGAAAATAAGAATAGAATTAAAAAGTAGTCTAGACAATACAGATAATGAACGTGACAAGAAGAAATATGGAAAATTAGGAGAATCAGGACACTATCAATAAGACAACTTGTGGAAGAAAAAGGAAATTGTTATAAAATAAGTCAGTTTTTATGGACATCAGACAACAGAGCACTCAAGAGTTCAACACCTCCTTCATTTTGATGGATCCATTGACTTAAGTAAGTATCATGATCTTACACTGTGGCTTGTTACAATGAGAAATAATTTCATTCAATATTATTTAAAGAAAATCGGAGATTTTTTTCCAAATTCTAGATCCCAATATTTACAGTGAATCAAACAGAATTTATAATGGTCAAAAGAGATACTCCTTAACAAAAAGTTAAGAAAATTAAAAGTGTTCAAACTTGTATATGATCTTGGCTACCATAATCTCAAACTGGAGGTTATATAATGTATGACTTCATTTATAAACTACTCCAGGCAAGATCAATGCTACTTAATAACTCAGGTTTTCTGGATTACTATATTAAAAGCAAAGATTAATAAAGCTGCCTGTTTACTTGGATTTCATGTTAGTAAATAAAAATGCACCAGAACAATGTTTTCAACACGAGAAAGAACAGGGTCACTTTTAATTGATTAGTAGCAGTTACTCTGCTTTAAAGTGAAAGAGATTTGTCCTTCAGAGATTATTATGGAAAGTTGCAATCTTAAAATATGAAAACTTCATGGATAACTTTTTCAAATTTATTGCTGAATTGATTCATTTTTGCCCAAGCACTTGAGGAAATGGCAAAATGAACAAAATGAAACTTATTTGCCCAAAAGAATTGATTGAATTGAAAATCCCTATAAATGAAGTAGCAAATAAAATAAATAAGCCAGACATCAAATATCAATGCACTGTAATATATTCTACTATAAACACAGATTCTTGGTAATTTTATGGTGTTTTTTGTTATAGCAGAAAACCATGTAAGAGATTTAAACTTTTTCAGCAACTTCAAATATATAGTCAACAAAATGAAACTAGCCTTGGACAATTATAACAAGCCACTGAACATTTTAAAGATTGGAGGACATATCTTTAGAGAAAGACCCACCCTCACAGAGTCTGAAGTGTTTACTACCTCACTATTTTGCAACCTTTATATATTTTACCTGCATGTCTGTCTTGTCAATAGCATGTTTTAAAATCCTTACCAGCTTTTGAAGCTGTACTTCTTAAAGAGTTTAAATGTAATAAGATGGCCTATTCTTTATGAAGTTGTTATAAAATTAAAGGACTGTAAAACATATTTTGAATAGATGAAAGAAAGTTGAATAAACTAAGATGCAAAAGTTTATTCAAAAGTTAATAAAGCTCAAATACATTATTTACATTTAGAAAGTCATTTTGTAATATTTTGAAAAAATAAGTGAGAAATTATCAACTCCTGAATTAGACACAAACAGTACCTTCTTTTGTCTTTAAATATGTTTATTTAAATATTGAGGAAGTTTTATATAAAATTAATCAAATACGAAGTGAAAGAGGTAAGATGAGTGATGTAATTAATATAATTTATGTTGATATAGTGAAAAAACTAAGCCAAGAATGTTGAGATCATATCAAAGTAATTAATTAAGATAATGAAAAATTTTAAACAGAAGTAATGAGTAGTTTTTGAATTGCTTGATAAGCCAATTAATGAAGATTGCTGATTTGACATGAAATATTGACATTGTCAGTGATGTAGCAATGAGGACATTGATGAAAACTATTTCACGTTTTGTCATCAGTTCAAAACATGAGTCAAGGCACAAGAACATAATGCCCTAAAACCATGCAGCTCATAAAAGAAGAAAGTTT
>NW_011888819.1:628263-649534 GCF_000151845.1 Pteropus vampyrus
AACAGATGAGTCAGGAAATTAATTAATAAAACATATTGTTTTGTTGGAAGGGGAGCATTATATTTTGGGAAATTATTAGCTTTTTAAATTTGTAACTTGTTGATTTTATTCTTCTAAGTAAGCACATAACTTTATTCATAATTTTGTATTTTTCTTAAACAGAGATCCTAATATTGTTTAGGTTCTACAAAAACTTGGATCCTATAACAATTCTGAGAATTTTGGTGGCCTTTGTCCATATATAGGCATTTCAGACTATTGTCTATTTTAGCCCCGGAATACAGGGAAATCGTTTTCAGAGTGTTCTTTTTTTTTTTTCCCAAGGTACTTTACAAAGAAAAAGTGGAGGGGACTAATTTACAGACCATTCACTCCTTGATTTTCTTCTCCCCCACGTATAACTGAGGCTCCTGATGGCCACTTCTTCACAATGTGTCAGGAGAGGACATGTTTTCTTTTAATAGGAGGTGTGTGATGTTTTCATTTGGGTGAAAGCACAATATTTAATCTGCGTGGTCTGCTAAATCTCCACCTCGATTATGAGATCCTTGACTCTTCTTCTCTCTCCTTTCATTATGCGTCAGCCACACCATTCTTGAGTTTCTTATCTCTAGGGCAAGTGGCTATTATCAGTACAGGAAGCATAATCGGCATGAGCATGAAGTTAGAAAGTAGTAAGAGGACTTTGAAAATCAAACCCTCATTCATTCACATATGAATTTATTCATACAGCCAACATGTATATGTTGAAAACCTCTTTGTTCTAGGTCTCATCTAGAACAGATGTGAGGAAACCAAAAAGAGTATTAAGTTTTCAAGCCTTGGTAAAAGGAACCAGTAACTGCAGAGGCTCTGGATTTTGAACAATGAACCTAGTGTGACAGATAAAAGTAAAACCAAAAAGTCTGTTCTTTCTGTTTTTCTCTTCTCATTTACCTGCCTATCTCATCCCTCTAGAAAACAGTATGGCTAATGAATCAGAATTGGAATAATGTGCTGGATTCTATTAACGTTAACTTGGGTAAGACTGGAGCTGTGCTTTACAATTTCTGCTTCTTCCTTCTGTGTTCCATTTTCAGATATTTATCCTCAACTGCTGCTGTCTCAGTTGAATAAACAGCAACCCTGGGGCCACCTTGAAATTTTTGGCTACAAACTCAGGGCAATAATCACACATATGCAATGGTTTTCCATAGACCTGGCCATGAGCCTCCCTTTGCAATTCTACTTTAATCACTGTACAATCTTGGGGTCTTAGGATCCCCTCCAACTTTTCCCATATTCGGACCTTCAAAAGGAATGGCTAGTCACTTTTACCTGGTTCCACAAATTCCCTTCCTCAACTTCCACTTATCTTTCTGCTTGCAATTGTACAAGGTCTAATTCAGGTAATAAATTTCTATCTTACTACACTAATAATGGCTCTGATTTCTTTATTAAATTCTAACTAATAAAGTGATTGGTTCCAGAAGTCATTCCAGGAGAATAGAACCTTAAAGATAGGAATCTGCAATAGGTTTTCTCATCTGACTGGACATAAATACATCAATTCTTTTATTTCCATGACTAATGGTAAACTAGTAGTACATAGCATGCAGTGGCAAACAATTCACGAATTATGACCATTAGCCACCTAGGATCAAGAGCCTTTAGAAGGCAAGGCCCTATACAACCTAGTAGCTACTGCTGTAGATTTTAGGGGAACTAAAATGTACAAAGGTTTGGGATTTGGCTGTTGCTTTTAAACATGCTAGAAATCAAAGACAAAGAAAATAATTAGCTCAGGGCTTTAATTGCCCAAATTAAGGTCCAATCATAAACCATAAAGCTTCTGCAACTTCTCTGAAAGAACCCCTTAATCCCTGGAGAGGCAAGATATTTTAAAAGTTAAAAAAAAAAAAAAATCAAAATCTCGCAGCCTCTCTTATGTTAAATTTAGGACATTAAAAAAGTAGGGCCATTAAAAAATAGAATAGGACATATAGGCAGTTTCTAATGAGATTGGAAACTTCTTAACCCCCAATTTTGTTGAACATCTTTTGCCAGTAGAAACAATTTTTTCTTCCCTAACTGATGAGGTTCATTTCTCCTTGTCTGAAAAACCTATAATGTCCCCCCATGAGATATTTTTTTGCAGGGAAACTTTTTTCTTAAGACCCCCCTTGCCACCTGTTTTGCTTAATAGCTTAATTGGGTATAGATCAATATGATGCAACTCACTTGCTTAATGTATATTCATAGTTGTGCCATCACCACCACAATTGATTTTAGAATATTCTTGAGATTCCAGAAAGAAACCCTCACTCTTTAGCTATTATTCTTCCAACCTTTCCATTTCTGTACCCCAGCGCTAGCCAACCACCAATCTACCCTCTGTCTCTATAGATTTACCTATTCTGGACATTTCATGTAAATGGAACCATAGAATACTTGACCCTTTTTTACCAACTTCTTTCACTTAAAATGTTTCAAGTCTACTCTATGTTGTCACATGTATCAATACTCATTTCTTTCTGTCACTGAGTAATATTTAATTGTACAAATTTAGCATATTAATGGCCATTTGGAATATTTCAACTTATTGGCTGCTATGAATAATGCTGCTGTAAACATTTGTGTACAAGTTTTTGTGTGGATATGTGTTTCTTTTGGGTATAGATCTGGGAGTAAAGTTGCCAGATCATACGCTATCCACAGGCTTAAGGAAATTAAAATGTTGAAGTTGGTTTATTGTAAAATCTGCTTACTTATCCTATATTCTGTAGGAGAGTCCAGAGGATATTATCTTTACCATGGCTTTGAAAAATACATTGGTGAGGAGCACCAGCCTCCTTGAAAATTCTGTAGTAATTATTCTCTGCTAGCCAGGAAAGAAAGACCATAATGGTGCCACCAAACTGAGTGTCATAAACTTAATGGGGGTCATGTATCTTCTAGCAATAGGGGCCAAGTGTTGGGACTCAATTGTCAGGGCAAAGTTAGGCATAGTTTATTTATTGCACAGCAGAGAGAAGTCAGAAAGCAGAATGATCTGACCTGCAAAGAATATTGTTAGTTAATTGACCATTATATCCTTAAGAATAAAATAGAAGGGCAGCTTATTTGAAATCTTACTTGATTTGTATAAGTGGAGAAGCTCTAGATCTGAGAGACAAAAGATTGATTTAAACCACGAGAGAAAGTTACACACCCTCTAACAATTCCTAGTGTGAGTCCAGAGCCCCTTAAATGAAGAAGACACTGGGTCACCCCAAGGAAGAACCCTTCTACATTAGCAAAATCTTGTGTTACAAATATTTCTCCCAGTATTCCCAAAGGGGAACTGCAGACATTTATCTGGGTGACTGCACAGGGAAAGAGAAAATAACTAGGCTCTCAGTGATTACTGGACATTGGCTCTGAACCAACTGCAGTAGTACCTAGAGATCTAAAATGTCACTCTGGTCTACCAGTCAGAATGGCAATGTCTAGGAATGAGTTGATTAATGCAGTTTGGGCTCATTTATATCTGTCAGTAGGCCAAACAGGTCCTCATACTCAGCACATGATTATTTCCCAGTTCTGGTATGCATAGTTGGAATTGACATATTGAGCAACTGACAGAATGCCAAATTGATTCTTGTCCTATGAAGTGAGGGATATTATAATCAGACAGGCCAAGTGGAAGCCACTGGAACTGCCTCTACCTACCAGGTTAACAAACTGGAAGCAATACTGCATTACTAGAGGGGTTGCCAAGATTACACCCACTAACGAGAACTTAAAGGATTGAGGGCTGATGATTCCTACCACATCTCTATTCATCTTGCCTGGGTGGAAGACTGACAGATCTTGCAAGATAAAGTGGATTGGTATACATTTTACCACGTGGTGATTCCAATGTGTCCACTATTCCAGATGTAGTTTTGTTAATGGAGCAAATGAACATATCCCTTGGGACCTGATAGGAACCTATGTATCGGTGAATTATTTTTCTGTTACTACAAGATTACCGGAACCAGTTTGCTTTCTTCTAACAGTGCTAGCAATATACCTCGACAATCTGAACTCAAGGCTATCAACTCTCCAGCCTTCTGTTATAGTTTAGTGTGCAGAGAACTTGATTGCCTTTCTCTTCCACTGGACATCGCTCTAGTCCATCACACTGGCCATGCTGATTGGAGTTGATAAACGGAAAGCGGATATTTCACTGGACAGCTTGGTATGCCTATTTGCCTAGACTCCCCTTTAGTTTGGCTGTGGTTATATTCCACCAGCTAAGAGCTCAGCTCCTCCTATAGACTTTACTAGGTTCTATTTCCTATTCCTATCTCTTGCCCTTCAGTTCCGGGGGTGATAATGGTTTCTCACTCTTGCTAGTTATGGGATGTGTCACCATCCCTTGATGGGTTTCCCTTAACTTGTTCACACCTTAGAAAGACATTATCTAAATTAAATTCTTTTAAAATTTTTGGGGTATCAATTAATCAATGAGTAATCTAGGCTTTACCATTACCATCTTCCAACCTTTAAGGAAAAGTTTCTACTTTCCCCCGTAAGCCAGTATATCCATTTAACTTTACTTTCCTTCATAGTAAGTATATCCCTGTAACTTTAGGAATGACATATCTTTAATTAATGAACAAATTCTCATTTGACTTTAATGAGAGGCTCTATTTCCTATATTATTTGTATTACTGTAATGCTTCTGACCACAACTCAAAGGACATCCTTCACCAGTGCTCTGTGTTAGAGATGCATGGAAGCTGAATGTTGGACACAGATTTAGTCAAAATCTGCTCTCAGCTTCAATTTTCTTCTGTCTTTATAAGTTTGAAAATCTGCATGTCTATTGCAATGCCATTTCTAGTCTACCTGAACTGACTTTGCACAATGATCCATGGTAGCATACATGAGCACAAAATCTTTATCAGAAAAAGCATTGGTAACGTGAACAAAGCATTTTATTTAGATTTACTAGTAATTTCTGACTATTCTCACATGAGTTTAGTAAATATTCTAGATATAACCTGGACTGAAAAACCTCATTATTTGTTTTTTGTTTCTTGATTTGTTTTTTATTAATAGCCTCACAGTCATAGTTCAAGTATAATGATTATTATTGCGTGAGAAAAATTAGTGATTTTTGTTAATGCTGCTGTTTGAATAAATAACACTGAATAAAGAATATTCAAGTAGTTATATATGGAAATAAAATAATTATTATAAAAATAAGAGAAACTATGCTAGCCAAATAATTTTAAAAATAATATATTATTTTTGAGCTAACAAATATATATAAAATCTAAATAATAATACAAAACAGAATAATAAAGATCAGGTATAAATATATTCTAGTCTTATAAACTTGTTACATTGGTTTTCATAATGCTAGAAAAACAAACATTATAGATTCTTTTTATTTTCAAATATGTTACATTTATTTTATGTTATTTAGATCATGAACTTTAAAAAATGAAGGAAAATGTTTTACATTCCATGAAGATATCATTAGAAGCAGGACATAAACTTTGCTAGCTAAAACTTTTACAAGAAAAAAAAAATCCAAATGATATTCATGATAAATTATCTTTTGTGTAAATATTTTTATGCATATAAAATTAAATTCAAATATTCATGATAAATTATCTTTTGTGTAAATGTCACCAAAAATATAGAGTTTAAATAAGAGAAAGTAGGAGAAAAAAATTGAGGTATCAAAATACATTTTGTTACTGATTCAAATTCTGGTTTTTACCAGATTTTATAAGAGTGATTTAAAAAGAAATTCCTTATAGTTTAAAGTCCATGGAGGCCAAGTGTTTAAACAAAAAAAACCTTGGCCGAAGTTATTGCAATCAACTGCCAACAATTCAGTAATTGAAAAATGAAGACTATTTTTTTACATGTTTCTAAGCTAATAATTATAGGTTAATGTTCTTTCTAAAAAAACATATTACTGTGCAGAGTCTACTTAAAATTTTGAAGCATTTCAGATTAGCTCTTTGTCTCTGGCTATGGAAGTTGGCTATCCAAGTAGCAAGTAGTGACTAAATAAGCACCTTTATCTGCAATAATAAATACTGAAAGTTTCAGGTCAAGTTCATTGTGTCAACTTCCTTTCTTCTGGAGACACTGTGATTTCCTCCAGCATCACAAATATGAGCACTGCTGCAAGTGCTGCTTCCTCTGAAGGAGTCCAACTCCACATGTGTCAGAGCCTCTGAATGACACAGCAGGAGACTTTCATTGTCCTCTTTGGCTCTTGCTGGGAAAATAACCCCTTCACCACAAAGTCCAGCATCAAGACTTGCTGCCACTTCAGAAAAGCCTTTCTCTGTTTGGTTCTTTTCCATCTGTCCCAAATAAAATGTTCTTGGCTACATCTCTTGGTGTTAAAAGCTGTCTACAAGCAAAAAAAAAAAAAGGCTCACCAAGAATTTGAATTTAATTTTTATATGCATAATAAATTTGTTTGCATTTTTACATTTATTTTTACTTTCATTCAACAGATTTATGGAATATCTATTATACAGGTCTGCTTTCTCCTTTATCACAAAGGAACTGAGAGTGGAAAAAAATACCACTAAGCTACTTATTCTATAGACTAGAATTCGAATTTAGGTCTTGTTGTTTTTTTTGTTTGTTTGTTTTTAATTCAATTCAATAATCTCTACCTTTAACTTGGGGTGTTTAGTCCATTTGTTAAATATAATTATGATATGGTCGGTTGAAGTCTACCAGATTTCTATCTTTCTATTTATTCCATTGGTTCTTCATTCCTTGAATGTTTGTTCTAGAGATTTCAATATACAACCTCACTTTGTCCTAGCCTACCTTAAATTAATACTCTACCGCTTCACATGGAAAATGTTAGAATCTTAGAACTGTGTCATTTTATCCTCCCATCTTTTGTGATTTTGCTCACATATTTCACTTGCATTAACATAACACCATGCTACATTGTAATATTTTTAAATGTCAACATTCTTTAAAAGAAGTTAAGAGAAGTAAATCAATCATGTTTGCCCACATAATTAACATTTTCAATAATATTAATTCTTTCCTATAAACGAATTTAAATCAGGTATAATTTTTAGTCAGCTTCAAGAACTTCGTTTAGCATTTTTAGGGTGCAGCTATGCTGTCATATTTGAAGGATTTTTTTTCTGGATATAAGACAAAAGTTTATGACAAAAACTTTCCTTTCTTTCTTTCTGTCTTCCTTTCTTCTACTTCAAAAATTTTATTCCCTTGTCTTGCCATTTTTATAATTGCTGATGAGACACTAACAATAATTTTTGTACTGTTTTGCTATATGTACTTTGATTTTTCTTCCTTTCAGGATGCTTTAAAGATAATCTCTTTATCGTTAATTTTTGCAATTTGATTACAATGTTCCCAGTTGTAGTTTTCTTTGTATTTATCCTGATTGGTGGTTGATATCTTTCTTGGATCTATAAGTTGATTATGTTTTACTAAATTTAGAAAGAATTTGGCCATAATGTCTTTGCATATTTTTCTATCTTTTTGCCTCCTTTGCTGTGACTCCAATTACACATCTTATTTATGCACTTGATATAGTATCACAGTCACTGACACCTTGATCATTTTTTTCCCCGATTTTATTTGTCTCTCTATTCTTCTGCATGGTGTTTATATCTTTTCAGTTTTATTTGTCTCTGTATGCTGCTGTGTGGTATCTGTCTTCAAATTTACTAATTCTTTCTTCTATAGTGTTTGATTTTATGTTAAGCTTTTTTTTCAATATTTTTTACTTCATTTATTATACTTTTCAATTGGTATTATAAGGAACTGAAGAACTTGAAGCTGTCTACTTTTGCATAGTGCTTCTCTCCTTCCCAAAGTCAGTTCTTAGTAAACAATCAAGTCATTTAAATTTTCTGGGTCCATAATAGCTCAAAACATTTAGAAATACCAGTTGATGCTTTCAAACATCAGTTTAAAGGAGAAGAATTGTATTTTGCCTAATTTTTTGTTTTATCTTTTAATTGCATAGGTAAGTTTTCATTTGTTTTCCCTTATTTTTAGCTAAATATTAGTAATGGTTGACATATCCTTAAATAGCTCTTTTTGCTGCATTATGGTAATGCCTTTTTTGAGCAAATTATTTTCTTCCAAAGTAAATTGAGTCAACAATAAAGACATCAACACAGGGTTTGTTTACGCTAGCTTCTCTTTTTGTCAACAATTTCTCTGAAGGGGAAACTGAAATCTTATTTGACAGTTCAATGTAGAAAAAATAAGTTCTTAGTATTCATATTTCACTGGACCATCTGAACAGAAAAAAAATTTAGTTTGTAGAAAACTCCAGCCTAAAAAAAGGTGTCTCCTTCTTGACATTTGGTGCCTGCTGAATTGTCATTCCTACCTGTCTCAATTTTTCTTTTAAATATTAAGAACTAAAATTATAATTATTATGGGGTTTATTGCAAGTCATAGAGAACCTTAGGGACTTCTGATATTTACTGATGGCTACATAGTGGGCCACAGGCAGATTTGCAAAGGGGCAATTCGATCAACAGACATTATGGAGCAGGAGTCAGCTTCTTCATAGGTGGCACTGAACAATCGAGCTCTTTTTCATAATGTTTATGACAAAAGCTCACTTCCAGAGGCCTCCTTACTCTGGTTTAGAGGATGCTGAAGTGGAAGACTCTCATCTCTGCCACAGGAACTCTGCTAGGGAATCTTCTAGTAGAAATATCTTGCCAACATACAGAGAATACAGGATTCTAGCAGAGTGGAAATGTGGCAAAAGAGGGGTTGGAAAAGATAAGCTTATTATTGAAGAAGAAAGCTGGAATGTATAAAACCCATCCTCTATTACCTGGATGTAAAATTATAGTACATATGTTGAATACAAGTCACAAAAAGTCCTAAGCGTAAGATGGAGATGTTGGTCGAAGCAATCCATAGCTGCCTATTCTTTTTAACTTATTTCTAGATTTGACAAGCTCTTCTGTAGAGGAGTGTTTCCACAAAATAGTGGTTGATGACTCAGAGTTCAATTCAGAGCTAGACATTTTTGATACAAGACCTTGGGCAAGTTTTTCACCTCTCTAACCCTCTGTTCCCTCTTCACAGGGCTGTTAGAGTGAATACATCAATATTTGCAAAGTCTTTAAAAGAGTGTCCGGCACAGAGCAAGTTAAAAACCAATTCCTGTTATTGTGTTAAACTACATATGCTTAGCACTTTTATAAAACCTTATTGCGATTTTTCTCCATGTTTCTTGTTATTCATTTTTGCACTCTTCTCTCCATACTAATATGCTCAGTCCCTGAGTCCAACAATCCCAACTGCACAGCAACTGCAGATCTGTATAAGTGCTTCCTGTTCAGCTCTCCATCACATCCTCTTATTTGTCTCTATTTGTTTTCAGCTTTTACTTGTTTAGATGCCCTTTTTCACATCCAGGTTTTAAGAATCTTGTGTCTGCACATCAATCTCACTTTTGAGGAGCATTTATAAATCACATGCTAGAAAAATTTAGCAAATAGGAACGCCCCATGAATGTTTCTATTTGGAATTCCAAGTCTAATTACATCATCCTATTTTTAATATTTCTGTCCCAAATTATTCATTCTACAGAATGAATAATTCTGTAGAATAATTCTGTAGAGAGGAGAGCTCATTTTTCAAAGTTTAGAATTCCATTTAGAAATTGTGGATTTGACTTTTCAGATCAAACCTGAACTAATTGATTTGTATGAACAGTTGCCTTTAGTAAATTTCACTTTCAATTAATTTTAAATGATTTTACTTCAAGAAATTTCTAGACATCAAAGAACTTTTTTTTTAATTGATCATTAAAGCCCTTTAAAACCCTATGCTCTTGCTGTGAATAGAAGTCTACATGATTGCTTTAAAGAGAAAGCCTTAATGAAGAGCATTTTGGATTTTAGAAGGAACCCCTAATGTCAACGGAGTTTGATCCCTGACAGATGCACTTGTGGCAGGATTTGCCAACTCTGATTTAAAAGCATCTCATCCCCAAAGAAGTAATCAGAGTTTAATCCTGTCTGTTTCCAGCTTTTCATATCAGAACTGATTCGTGTCCACTGGGGAGGAGACTCTGACCTTCCAGCTATAATCCAATTGCATGTAGCTGCTCTGAAGAAAAGGAAAGCATTTTTTCCTTCTTACAATTTGTTGTGTGATAAATACAGTCCTCGTATTTTTTTGCATTTATGTTTGAGTTTATAATGATTTATGAAAGAATCTATTGTTAATAAATGGGCTGGGATATTGATTACTTTCTTAAAAACCATTGTGCTTCCAGTACTTAACTGTGAAAGATAAATTAATTATATTTTTTATGAATAACCTTTTATTTCTTTTTAAGGAGAAGGAGGAGAGAAAAATGAGAATTTTCTGTAATATACATTTAATGTTCCATTTTGGTTCCCACTCTCATGCATTTCCATTCACTTTATTGACCATTTCCTTTGGCTATTTCACACAACAGACCTGTGGAAGTTTAAAATAAGAATAAGTGAATGAATGAATGGATAAATGAGTGAATGAATGAATGAACAGGGAAAAAAAACAATTTGAAAATAGACTGTGCAGATTTACAGAAACAAAATGTTTTTAAATGCCTCACAAATATATTTCTTATTGGCAGAAAAGATCAGCCTGGAAAGACAGACTTAAAACTCTCTGGAGAATTTGGTCACTTTCATACTCTGTAGGTGACTTGTTCTGCTTTAAAATATATATAGAGAGAATTATTCATTATTTTTTATTGTACATGTTTTGTCTCTTTAAAAAGCTAGGCAGTGTTTCAATACTATCACTTTATCTGAGATTTTGAAAAAAGATCACAGACTATTCATGAAGTCCTAAAGATACTGCTTGTTGAAATCAGTACCCAAATGAGAAAATACAATAATGTTCCTACAGAATATTGTTTTGGAGCCCAGTAGTGGTATCTCAATATATTTCTTAGTTGCAGTCGAGCATGACAGAAGATTCAGTGGTGTTATAGTATCATCTGGCCTGTCTCACCCATGTCCTCGTGTGTGCATGTGCGTGTATGAATGTGAAGAAGACAGCTGCTTATTATTATAGTTATCTTTTTTGGTTCATAAGAAATTTTTCTTTTGCTATTTTGTTTTATTTTATTGTAGTATGGCACATATTATTGAATATAAGCTATATTGTTCAATCAAATCAAAATACTAAATATGTATCAGAATATGTCTGCCTGGAAAACACAATAACAAGCATACTGATTTGACTGTGACCTTTGAGAGTAGGGCTTTATTTTATTCACCAAAATTTTTAGTGATTAGCACAGTGCCTGAATTTGGACAAAGGCTATTCAATAAACATTAGATTAGAGATGAATATTTATTCATTTAGAGATGTCACAGAAAAAAAGGAAGAATACTTTACCCAGTCAGATTTGTAAAATTCACAACTGTCCATTTTAACAATGGGATGTTAACACCTAAATTATTGAATGAGCTGTAAAAAATTTAGGAATAGAATAAGACACTAAAAATATATTTTTTAAAATAAGTTTATGGTTAAAAAGTTCAGATATAAATACAAAGTATTCTTGTGGAGATTTGGCAATAGAAAAGAATATGATGGGTATTTAAAAAATGAGGTTAAACAAAAGAGCCATTATTTGTTCCCATAGTCAATTAATATTTAACATGGTAGACATTTACATATTCTTCTAGATAGAGATATATCCTAGAAGTCCTAATAATATGTTCTGAGAACAGTATTGTAAGTTTGCAGTATAAATTACAAAAAAAGGTAAAAATAAGCCCGAGGTTTTTTTTTCCTAAATACATATAATCGGCACTTAGTGTTACTAAAATTTCATGAATTAGTGCTAATTTACAGATTTATTCTCTACCCACATTTTGGGAAATATGGGCATAGCCAACATAATGTTAATGTGAATTATTTAATGATTGTTGCATTTGTTCCTTTCTACTTATTTGATTTTCTACACTAAAAAAAATAATGACACTTGTTTTGATAGCACTGTCCTTTAAGTGCTAGGTATGAAAGGTTTTATATTATGTTCCATTGCTCATATTTATGATTATGCTAAATGAAGAGTATGTAGTCAGACACTAAAAGCTGTTTACCTTGGAGACATTATTAATAAGCTTCTTCCAGGAAAATTATCAATCTTAGGTAATACTAAAGATGTGTTTCAGTAAAACTAAAATGTGTGGGGGGAAGACACTTAGAAGTGCATTGGTATCGCAGACATATCTTTATGGCAAACTACTCAGTGTATATTTTATTTAATGGCATATTTTAATGGTCAATGGCTTATATCTTTCTGTTGAAGTCTGAACACAGTGTCCTGTGCAAAAGTAGTCTCTAAGCTTCAACATTTGTATTCCTGAATCATCATGTTAATATCATACAGTTTTACTACTGTTATCATATCTTCATCCTCCCCTCTTTCTAGATCCTTTCCCAGTTTAATCTTTTAATCTTCTTTTTTTTAATTTGCTTCCATCTGCAATTTTCTATAATTCCAAAATAAGCCTAAGTAGACAATTTTATTCAGAAGAGACTTAGGAAATTACTTTGGATAAAGTTGCTTTAAAGAAATGAAACAAATTAAGTTATTTAAGAAAAGTATTCCACATTGCTTATTTTAAAGCATCTTAATTATAAAAGAAAGCAACATCTAATTTTAATAGGAAATATTAAAATATTAAAACAGAAAATGTTGTTAAAATAATTATGATCAATGTGATTTAGACCTATGCATTATATAATCTCTTAATCTACTTTGAAGTAGCCATTTCATAACATATGGCCTTAATAACATCGAAAAAATTTCCCTTTCCTAATACTAACAGAGAAAACTTGAAATATGTACTTTTATATAGTTACTAGAGGAAAGAGAACTTGTACTTACTGTACAAGAATGTATTTGAAAAGATATGGGCCACTTGGAGATGTATCATGTAAAGGCGTTTAACAAAAATGTCACATCAACTACTCTCTGACAGAGTAACAGAAGTTTATTAGAAGAGTTATATATTAATCATCTAAGTTTAAAAATTGAATCAAGTTTAAAATCCAATTCTTATCTCGACCAATAAACTGCTGTGTTGAAAATCAGGCAATTCTTTAACACTTTTTGTGTTCTAATTGACTTCTTAAAATATATAAGACTAAATGTTTCCTCAAAGGCTTGGAAAGGAAAGAAATGGCAACATAATTACTTTTTTACAAAATTTAAAATCATTTAAAAGGGCACTCTGATAACATAATTGATTCCTATTTTAAAGCATTTCATAAAAGGTGGTCTTGAGTTTGCTGGAATTAGTTTAAGGTAATGTCTATGAAACAAAACCAATTTGATTTATTCAGTAAAAACCCATTCAAACTGGAGGTAAACATTTTCTTCAGAAAACAAAGGTGTGTATGTATGTATGTATGTATATATATATATACACACACACACACACACACATATATACATATGTATGTATATATATAATAAATAGAAATAGAGAAAATAAACATAAAATTTAATAAAATGTTTCTGAGTTCTTTATAAACTTTTGAACAATTAAGAGAATATCATATAATAGTATTTTTCATCTATATCAGTATAACTAGAATAATGTGGAGAATTTAACAAGTATATTGACTATTCAGCTTTAAAAACTAAAGTTGTTTCTTTTTGTTCTTTTAAATCAATGTGGAAACATAATCATTTTTATTTTCTATTTTAGTTAGATGGCTTTTATTTTTTTATCATGATTTCTCTTTAAAACGAATGTCTAAGAACTTCCAGAAAATATCCACAAAACAAAAATCTGAGGCTTGAACAGCAGATTTCCATCCCTAGCATGCATATGTGTGTATGTATATATACACACATACAATTTGTTAAACATTCAGCAAATTTCTCATGAGTGCTCATAAAAAAATAATTTTGCCATTTAGGGAAAAATGGAAAGCATTTAAATGGGGTTGTTTCTGTGTATTCTTTCTGCATAAGGAAAGGTGTAAAAGATAAAAGTTATCAGTTGTAAAACATTGATAGTAAGTGAGGTTTTTATCAGGAACTTCTTTCATACTTTACTTTTGAAAAAATTATTGTGTGGCTGTCAGCAAGTACATCGTATGGAGTGTGAAAGGGTAAACAACGACAACAACAAACGGGATAAAGAAAGAGAAAACAATATAAACCTGCAAGTAGAGAGGAAAATAACAAAGAGGAAGTCAAAAAGACAAAGGATAAAAAGGAGAAAAAATATACTTTACATAAAATAAATGGGAATGAGTCTCTAAGAAATTAAAATTAGTGTACTTTCTAATATCTAAAATATTTACTGTGTAAAAAAGAGGGTAGCCGAACATGAACAAAATCAACAATGAAAGAAACACTAAGAGCAAAGGAGAAATGTAATATGTGACTTGAGAAAAAAAACCATGAGAGCGTGCAGTGTTTATAAGATGGGAGAATGTGGATATCTAGGGCAATGAGAGCAGGGTTAATGGACAAAACTCGTGAGAGATGTGACCGAATGTTGCTGGGAAAATACCTGTGAGAGAGTGAAAATGGGCACAAACATGTAGATGAAATAAAGGCAGACGAAGTACAGTCTGCAGGTCATATCTTGCCAAACAAGCTAAGACTCTAAAGGTTGTAAAAAAGCAAAACAAAACAAAACTACGAGAAAAACAGAAGAATGTGCATGCAACAGAAACATAGGATTTGCATAGCTTAACATATTTACTATCTGATTCTACAGAATTGCTGTCAATCCTTGGACCAGAGGATGAAAAAAATATAGTGTCACAGTGGGAAAGAATAACATAAGGTTTTCATGACATTATTGCCGTTTACGAGCAGTCAGATAGTGATTACATGTCTGTTTTTCAAATAATGTTTCTGCTTTGTTGGAGAACAATACACTGGTTCAGTTTTGCCTTTTTAAAAGGCAATAGGAAATGACTAATACATACTACCGATAGTAGAAAGCATATTTTTGTTTATGAACAAGACTGTGCTCAGACACTTCCATTAGAGAAACATGAACGTTCATGAGACTGAACATTTTTATAAATTCAGTAAATTGTAACTAAATTACTACCCCTCCCTTCATAATTCCCTGGGCATTAGTAAAAGGGTTTCTTTGCTAATATTCCTTCCTTTAAATTTAAACTACAGAAATCTCTTTTATGGTCCATTCTATTGAAAAAATCACTGAACTCTACCATGCCATATAAGACATTTAACTATTCTGAATTATACAAATCTGTTTTTAAAATCAACTCAAATTTCTACATGAGCAGTTGTGTGATACAGCCTCTAAAAGTAAAGAGCTAATCCTCTATGAACACATACCATTTCTTTTTATAAAATTGGTTGTACTTTCCTTCTATAATCAATCCATCACTTGTAAATTCTCTATATTTATTATGAATGGCCTAAGTTTGAAAAGTAGCCTAAGAAGTTTGGGTCAGGGCAGTGTCATGCTTATGTTTTAAAAAGCCCTGATTTGCGATGTTTCCAAGTTCAATGTTCCCACTATGATCCATTTCAAACTACCAGCATGGCGACACTGAACATGGACTTGGGATGTGCACGTCGCTCTTGCATGTCAAGGGAACAAGCTCAGCACAGAACTGGTTTAGAGTCTTAATACTGCCTAAGCATTTATTTTAAAAATCTTCTGCTCCTAGAAAGTAGTGGTTTCTGTGGAGTCTATTTGCGCTACGTGATATAGGCTTGAGGCTAACTATATTATATGGAGAAATTGGGTTAAAATATATATTAGTTTCCAAAAGAAATTTCAGTTTTCTGAAATATTAGATTGAGAGTTGAACTTAAAACACAAATAGCAACTTCACCCCTGGACTTTCAGATTCTGACAAATGTGATCATTCCACCTCGTTATCAATTTCTGTAAAAGCTTCTCTTTGATCTGAAAGAGTCGTGCTCATCATAAATATGGATTTTGTGTGTTTCATAAATATTCAATATTAAATTGAATATTTTACAGTACTTATGCTCAATTTCACAAGTAGCAGGGGAACAACTTTAGAATGACAAAAGGTTGCAATGAGTTTGTTATGTTTTCATAAAATATGAAAGTAGATTATAGGCACTATTTTACAGAAAAATATGTTAGTAAAATTTGAACAATTTAAATAGCCTGTGTTCAAATAGAAACAAAAAAAATGATAGTAAAAAAGATATTGATATATGCATCAAGTAACTTATGAGGAATCAAAATCATATGAGAAAAATGAATAAAGCCTTATTCTAGACAGTTGAGCAGGCTGCTCTTTTAGTTTTGGATACATAAGATTTTTTACGTAGAAACCAAATAATATGATATTTCTATATTTAAATAAGTCATAAATGAAAACAAAGCATTGGATGACACATATATAATAGTGATTTCAAATTATCTTCATAAAAAATGAAATCTTTTATCAATATCCCATTATTGTACACATCATAAACTTTATATCCAATGGGTAGCTCATGGCCCAGTCAAGTTGACACATAAAATTAACCTTCACGGGTATTATTCTTTTTATGTATTGCTATATGCAATTTGCTAAAATTTTGTTAAGAGCATTTACATACATGTTCATTGGGAATTAGTCTCATTTTGCCTGTTTTTGATAACAAGGTAATCCTGGCTTTAAAAACAAGTTGGAAATTATTCCCTCCTCTCGTATGTGGCATTAGTATTATTTCTGACTTAAATGTTAGGTAAGATTCACCTTTTCTACTTTTCTTTGAACGTTTTAAACTATGAGTTTAACTTCTTTAATTCCTTTAAGGACATTCAAGTTACCTATAGTTTGCCTGTGACTTTTTGGTGGCATAAAGTTTGAATTAGTCCTTCTTGAAGCAGACAGTAAGATAGAGTAAACCATGCAAGGCAGTTTAAGAGACATGCCTGTGAGCGAAGATGTGGAAGAAACAGAAAGAGCTTGGTAGCCTCTGCTTCTTGCTTCTTAGAATTTAGCTGCTATGTAAAAAGAAACTATCAGGAAACAGTCACACTAAGAAGTCCAAGCCACATGAAGACTTCTGGGAAGATAATATAACATATGGATAAAGATCGCAAAGCACAAGACATGTGAGTGAGTGCTGGCAACTTAAAAGTGTATCCCCTAACCCTGGACACTCCAGATGACACCAAGAAAATGACAGAACTGGTAAGCTGAGTCCTTCCTGAAATTCCTACCTATATAATGTAAGCAAAATAAAATTGTTTTTTAGACTAGCTAGTTAAGCAGCAATGGGTAACGGAAATAGGGGAAGCCAGAGAATCAGAGAAGCTTCCAGTCCATCTGTCTAGAAGCCAAGAACATCTAGCTTCTAAAATTGGAGTGTAAAGGGGATGCTAGTAGAGAATTCTATGAGAAATTGTTGCCTCGCTGGGTCCTTGTTAAGTATCCAGTGATGTGTCTGGCATCACTGATTATCAGAGCTATCACGTAGAAAAAAGAGCTGACATAAAGCATAGGAGATTAAAGACAAACGCTCCATCTAACCATGGCAATCTTCACAAAGTAATGGCTGTGAGTTTACTTCTTCCTCTCAAATTTTTCACAAGTTCCTCTTTTGGCCAATCTAACATGGAACCATACAAGGAAGGGGCTGCTAGGAAACACTGTTTCCAATAGAAACAATATAATAATGGTGAAATATTACACACACATAAGTTTTAGAATCATCTTATCTAGTTTTATGGAAAACCTAGTTGATATTTTGATTGGAATTATGTTGAATCTAAAGATATAGTTGTGAAGGCCTTGCTGTTTTTATTATTTTAAGTCTTCTTATCCATGAACATGGCAATAAACTTTTCTTTGTATGGCTTAGCACTCAGTGCCAAAGACATTTGAAAACTCCAGGTTTCTTCATTTCAAAAATAAGAAACTAAACTTTTTTTGTTGTTTTTGTTTGTTTGTTTGTTTGTTTAATTTTCAAGCTATCAACTTCATTTTCTTTTTCTGGAATTTCTCTTGGCACATCTTGTAAACTCTAAATTTGTTCTCCATGTTTTTTTCAATTGTTTAATGTATTTTTATTTCATTGAAAATTTAAAATTGCTCCTTTTTATGCTGATACGTATTTGTTTCATTCACACGTCCCTATATTTCCTTCATATTTTCTTGATCACTTATATTTTTCCTTCATTGAGCATCCTAACCAAACTTACTTGAACGTCTATGTCAAAATGTTTCCATAAAATTAATTTCATCTTGAATGAATTCATGGTCTGATTCTTCACTCTATTGGCTACCATTCTCAGCAGCAGATTTTCTTTGGCTTTCAAGATTATTTTTAGCCAAAGTTTTTAGAGCCTGTTGCTTTTTCCTTTGGGCTCTCATTACCTTCTTATTTTGCCTCCAGCTCTATGATGACATTGGTGTTACGACAAATCAAGTCGGTTCCTTGCTGGGAGGCTCTTTATTTGTCCTCCCGTTTTCCTAAGCCCAAAGCATCCTGTAACTGTATGTCCAGCTAACAGATGCCTCCACTTTCTTTCAGCTTCCTCTCAAGCGTAGCAGAGCACTTTCTAGAGCCTGACTTCAGAAAATGATCTTGTCTCTTGTCCCTATCTCGCATGAAATTCTTGTAAGGGACACTTACTACAGGAATTTTCTTCCTAACCACTACTATCTGTTTTGTCGTTTGTCTATTTATCTTGGAGCACCACAATCCTGTAGATTCATCCCATTTAATAAAATGTCTGTGCTTTTTATTAAAGGTGTCAAAATATGTCCTTTCTCTATATGTCCAATGTTTTCACTGCTCTATTGTTTCTTAGGTTTCAACTCAGAATTACAAATATTTCACTATTTCTTTTTTACATGTTCACTAATTATCATGCAAAGGGGAAATGTATGTATACCAATGTTTTCCAATGAGCAGAATGTGTGGTTTCAATTGACACTATGCTCTCTCTTTTTTAAATATGAATCTGTATTCTTACCTCCTGAGGAGGCCATGTGTATAAAGTACTACAGGAAGAGTAAACCAATTGCCTTGATGAAAAGGGAGGAAGCTTCACTGTCAACTAAGCTTTTATCTAATATGAGTCCGTGTGGCTGAAATGGTCTCTAATATAAGTATTTGTCAAACTGCAATTTTTAGAATGCATTGTCAGAATTGCTTTAGTAACCCACTCTCATCAACGAGCTTTTATTTTCAGTGTGATGCATTCTACTCTGTTGCAGTCACCCTTCCCCACCTAAGATCTAACCCTTATTTCTGGCGCAGATAATTACTGGAACATACTATGCTCTCTGTATGAATGAAGAAAGATGCTACGGTGAGAGGACAGGTTCACTCACAACACAGCTGCTGCATACAATTTTTTTTTTTTGATTCCAAAATAGAGACCAAAGGGAAGAGTAGAATGGGTATTGTCCAATCTCATGTTTTACATTCATTCTCATTACTTTTAAGTAATTGAGTAATCCATTACCCTTAAGTTAATTGAAATTCCTCCCAAATTCTGGCAACGGGTTAATTTACAATCCTGCTTTGTGGTGTCATGTGGTAAATGAGGAAAGCTCCCTACGGATATCTTAAGAATAAGTTGGGGTAGAATATGCCAGTCACTACTAGTCATTTTAAAATAAAAGTGCCCACTGATCCCAAGCCGTAATGGACAAAGTCTGATGCACAGTGTTTCATGATGTGAACAAGCTCTTCTGAGGATGGCATGTGTGTAAAGCACTATGGGAAGAGTAAACCAATTGCCTTGATGAGAAGGGAGGAAGCTTCACTGAACACTGCTATATGCATTCTTGCTTTTCTGCTTCTCCGAGAATCTTAGATTCTTTCATTCCTTAATTGAATTTTTATTTACTTCAACTCATTCTTCTGACATCTTGTTACATATACTCCTTTGTGGATACTGATAAAAATTTACATCTGTGCTATAAGAATTTCAGATTTGTATGTTTTTATGCTTCAGTCTTTCGTAGAGGTTTGGCTTAACTGCTCACTTGTCCTCATTAATTTAATCAATACGTTTTATGTTATCTTAATGAAAGACTGGGATGGATTGATGATGTCTGTAAAATAGTCAACATAGCTTAGTAAGTGTATATTTCGAGCTTGTTTTTTTTCTTCTCTCTGACCTTCCAATTAAACTTAAATTTTTGTATTCTGCCCCAGAATTCAAGTGCCTCCTTTAATATATTTAAATTTATTTTATCTTATTCCTGACATAAGTGTAAAGCAAGCAATTTGCCATATTTTATGGAGAGTTGACACATCTCTATTTTGGCATTGGCTCAGGCAAGGGTCTGCGGGGTCTGAAACATCAAATGCTTTCTGCAAATCTGTGGTCTTTTATGTCACTTAAGAGAGCGGCTTCCAATTTTGTTTTTTAACTTAACTTCTTCCATTATCCTTTGCCCACATGGTTTTACTCATTTAAAGTTTGTGAAGGTGAACTGAACATTAGCATTGATGGCGATGATGTAACCATCATAAGGTCTAGACAAAGTTGTAATTCAGCTAGCAAACTTAAACTGTAAGACAGACAGAGAGGAAAAGTGCCAGTATCTCTGCATTTTTTTTGCATTTTTACTACTTTTGCATTTTTACTACTTTTTAGAAAAATCGTTAAGTCCCCTCAAATCCTACTGCTTAGCACAATAACTTACATAGGGTCAGGAAAATTGGCTTTCAGTAATAGTGTTTTTTAAATTGAAATAACTAAAAAATGACTTTTTTCTTAAAATATTTTCTATATGCTTGAGTTCAGTGAAAAGTAAACCAGTTTAAAGATGTGATGTGTCTCTAGTGAGTAAAAATGGGTATAAGTGGCATATAGGAGAGGGTAAGTCGGGACATAGAAAATAAGAGTATAGAATATAGGAGTGAGAATAAAATATCACAGTGTCCTTTTCATGTCCATATAATGATTGGACAAATGTAGTGCTCATTAACCTCAGTAAGTGGATATTGGTCATTTATTATTTCTCTTTTTAATTCCTATGTTACTTCTCAACTGTGCCAAGATTTAGCATTTACTCATTTTAAGAGTTTCAAACTTATATATGCTTTAGTGACTTGCATTCCTTCCTAAGAATGCTATTAAGGAATGACCTACTGTGAAGATACAGAAATGCAGTTTTACTTCCTGCTCCTACTGATTAAAATTTCCTTTGCCTCACTACCTGCCACCTGCCTTTCCTCCAAGCGGGAACCAGGTACTTCTAGAGAGCGTAAACCCGCCCCTTTGCTCAAAGTGATGGGGATGGGTGGGTGGGG
>NW_011888819.1:650889-655659 GCF_000151845.1 Pteropus vampyrus
CTTAGGTGTTTTTTGCTCCCTGTGCCTGTCTTTCTAATCCTTTGTCCTTTCTTCCATTTAAAACACGTTATCTCAGGTTATAAAGAATATATGGGAGGTCAAAATAGTAAAAAATTTTGGCTTCTGAAACCCTGATATGGACTCAAAGATTAAATAATTATTTTGAAAGAATATAGATTTTAAAAATTGCCTGATTGGAGTGGCTGGAGAAGAATCACAGGAAAAGAAGTCCCTGGAAGGTACACCAACACCTTCCCGTTCCATGTCAGCAAACAGTATATATGAACCTCAAGGAGTAAATGTACACAAAAGTATGACTTTTTGGTATAACTCAATTTAATTTTATACAGGGTCCTTATTCTACTGGGTTGGTTAAAACATAATCTCCTCAAATTCAGGATAATTAACACTCACTCAGTTTAGGGTACTGGATTTAATCTATGTTTAGGTGTCATATATAGTAAGTCAGCTCTGTAGTGGCAGAGAGATAAACACTAGTCCCAAATCATCATTATCTGTTGCTGTCGGCCTCAACAGTGACACTCTGGGTCCCCATAGATCCCTACTGTGCTCATCTCTCCCTGACCACAAGGCTGCTCGTTCTTAGCATCTGTTTGCATCTCAGCATCCACTTACTCTGAGGCCAGGAGCATGCCCTTCTGCATGCTGTGCCGAGTGCTTTAACTTCTTGACTCAGATAACGCCTGGGAACTTCTGGTCTACTGCTCCAGAAGCCCATTGGGTCAGGAAGTTTGCTGCCTTCCCAGATTCCACTTCAAAATCAAGGCAGGACTATTTTCTGTCCTCGGAAGCTCAGCCTGTCTGAGGGTTCCACAGTGCCTGCCAGATTCTGCCGTATAGGGGTGGAGCAGGTACAACACGCTATCTCAGGAACCTACCATCATTCAGCACTCTTCATTCTAGGGTTGATTTTGAGCCCCAGGGAATATTTGGCAATGTCTGGAGATATTTTTGGTTGTCAAAACTCAACAAGTGCTACTAGTTTTTAGTGTATCGATGTCAGGGATGCTGCTAAACATCCTATGATGCGCAAGACAGCCCTCCACAACAAAGAGTTATCTTTTCCAAAATTTCAATAGTGCTGAGGTTGAGAAACTGCTTTAAAACTGTGTGAAATGATCAGATAACATTGATAAAATTCTTTGTGATTCCTATAATATACTACTCATTGTTGAAGTTTACAATTATAAACCTCAAGTGTGAGATATGATTATATAGACCAGATATGTGATACTATTCCCAGACAGAATCTAAAGGAAATAAATTTTTCTTCAAGGCATTTTATAAGTGCTATTTTGGTTGCAAAGTTTACAAGAGCTCCACAAGTTACAACTATTATTGTATTATGTAAAGAAGGTTATTACTGAAATGAAAGTAAGAAAATATGACAAATAACACTTTTTTTAATGGATGTGAGAGTTCACTGATGTTTGCTTTTAACATATGGCCTGATCAGGTAGCTTTTTACTAACATCTCAGTACTGATAGCATTAGTACTATCCCAACTTTAAATTAAAGTAATCGAAGTGTGCAAAGCAGACAGAAGTACCCTGATGCTACAATTCAGTCCTAACCAGTCATTTCACAGGCCTTTCCTTAAGTGTGATATAAATCCTTCAGCCTTTAAAAAATTAAATGCCAAAAAATAAAAGAAAACCTGACCTTAAAAAAATCCTAATAAGAATTTCCTAATGATACCTTACCAACATATGTGTCTTCATAATAAAAATAAATTTTCCTTGTACATTTAAGATTTTACTACTTTGTTGAGTAACATTTAAATATTTTAGACTTTGTAAAGTTCTCTTTATGACCATTTACATTAATAAGAGCTGCTGTTCATATTAGAGAGAATAATAAAGATATATCATTTCCAGAAAATCATTTTAAGTTTTTCATACCTATGAATAAATGATAAACGTTTACTTCTTTTAAAAAATCCCTTTGGAAGAAATGGATATTTTTCTCTCAAGACTTCATTAATGTAATTTAGCGGACTCAGCTATCAGCTTGTATTCTTTGGGCTCAACATTTAGTTTCACCTCGTCTCAGTTTCCTTCCTGAATAAATGAAAGTAATGGCAGTCGACTATCTCCCAGAAACATTTCAAAAAGCACTACAACATTTTAAGCAAAGTTTACAGCCTACATTGCCATATAGCTTACTATTAGTGATGCGAGAGCCAAGATGGAAATTAGGTTGTGTGAGTTCTGAGCTAACTCAAATTCCTACTGTGAGGGGCAGAGAGAAGGCCATTCACATCAGTGGCATTGCCAAGGGCTAGCCTGGATGGCAACATGAAAGAAACAGTTCAACTCAGCCTATCTATCCAGCTAACACACGCATTCCAAATTAATGTGTGTGTGCTTGATCTGCAAATCTGGCTTCCAACCTTTAACATATATTACTCCAGCCACCAAAGGCAACCCCAAATTGCAGGCAATTTCAAAGTGATGCTTTCATTAGTTGCTTCTCAAACCAGATTGTCATGCCTAAGCTCCCCCTACATAAAAATTCTAGAAGCCTCACTGATCCTCTAGCAACACAGTTATTTTATCTAATTAAAAGGATGTGAAGTAGTTGTGTGGTTGTTAGTGTGTTTTTGCAAACTGGCTGGTTGGCCAAGCTATTTTAAGCCCCTTGACTAGTACAGAGGAGCTGCACACAGCATCACCTTCGTGCCTATGTTGGAGGAAAAGGGAGGGAAGATATGTAAATTCTCCAGCTCTGCTCTAACCTTGCTCTCCACCTCATTATCTTTGTCAATGAGGGCTTAAGGCGGCTTAATGCCTGTCATTCTTCTATCCTAGCCTCCTCCACTTCCAACAAGAACAGTGAGAGAGAGTCAAATTCATTACAGAGTTTTCAGAACTGCCTCTTCTTTTAAGGGAAAATTAGTTTGTTATTTACTGCGGTCAAAGGAATTACAGAAACTTACAGCGAGAACCACTCATTTTTGTTCTTACTTGGCTGAAGGAGAAAGCTGATGACTATTGATTAAAATTCTGTTGTATCCAGCATATATATATATATATGTATATATGTATATATATGTATATATACATATATATATACATATATGTATGTATATGTATGTATATATATACACACACATATGTGTATATATGTGTATATATATATGTGTATATATGTGTGTGTATATATACACACATATATATATATATACACACGCATATATATACACACACATATACATATATATATATATGTATGTATATATATGACAATCTGTTTGCTACAAAAATGTTCATTCTTCAGATGATGGTCCCTATGGTTACAAACCCCAATAAAAACAAGTGGCTAAATTGAGGTTCATATGTTTTACCTCAATATCCATTTTGCTGCTTGTTAGGTATTCCTATGGGCTGCCTAAAAATATAAACACCCTTGCAGACAAAATTATTCCAACTCTGATGAATCCATTCACCCCAGGTTCAATGTGAAACACTGTACTGTATGTGGGAAAAATCCCAAAAACCAAGGACAGAAAAGGAGCTTTATAATAAAAATACTGTTTTCGAGGCCAGAATAGTCACATTAATTATGCAACCAGTGCTACTTTGCTTAAATTACCTCAGCCTCTGCATTTGAAGAGCCTTATTAAATAGCTATGCCTCTGTATATTTAAAGAGAATTTTATTCATTTAACTATTTTTTATTGTGTAAGATTGCTGTATCATAATCCTATGTATTTTACTTCTCTCACATCTCTCTTCTGCCTCTCCAGCAAGGAACACATGAAAAAAAAAAATGAATATTACCTCAATCCCACAATCTTTTCATGCAAAGTAAATACATGAAATTTCTAGAGGGTTCAAAAAGTAAAGAGCAGATTTCACTCATATGTGGGATATAAAACTGAAAGCAACGGACAGAGACTCATGGACACAGACTATGGATTAGTGGTTACCAGAGAGAAAACAGGGAGAAGGAAAGTAGATAAGGGTAAAAGGAGTCAAATACTTAGTGATGGAAGAAAATCTAACTTTAGGAGGTGAACACATAATGCAATATGTGTGTGTGTGTGTGTGTGTGTGTGTATGCCATACTGTTGAATTGTACACTTGAAACTTATTTGATTTTATTAATCAATGTCACCCCAAAAATTTATAAGAAAAAAAGATGTAAGGAGGGAATCAGTATTAAATTGCCAACTGCTCTCTGACAAAAGTTTCTCGTAAGCACTGCAGCCTTCCTGTATTCATTTAAAGCCATTCCGAATACCATCCAATACTTTTCCCTTGCAGTATGAATTAATTTTAGCTGACAAAGTAAAAGTCTCCACTCATCTCCAGTTATCATCAAGTAAGCCAGTTACCCCTTCCAGAGGAAGAAACTGAAGTTACCGTTTATTCTCCTTTGTTCCTTTGGTAGCTTAAAGGAAAATAATTAGCTGCTTGCCTTGGAACAACTTCTTCTCTTGAGAGAAATACCTCATGTTCCTAAAAAAACAGTCACTCTGAAGCACATTACTTGCATTAAAAACAAGGAATATTGGAGCCATGTGCAAAGCTTAGCTAACACTTGGCTTTTTATGAATCACTTTTTTTGTTGTTGGTAGTGTTCTGAAGTTCATTTATTACAACATCACCAGTTTCTTTGATGGGCTTCTCAAGATGTGAGTGTGGAATGTTCCCTGGCCTTTGGAGCAAAAAGAAACTAATTAAAACAGGAGGGGAAGGTGGCAGGTCCTCCTTGGAACTTCCTTGGTATAATCTGACAAAAGAG
>NW_011888819.1:655709-657793 GCF_000151845.1 Pteropus vampyrus
CCGAATACCATCCAATACTTTTCCCTTGCAGTATGAATTAATTTTAGCTGACAAAGTAAAAGTCTCCACTCATCTCCAGTTATCATCAAGTAAGCCAGTTACCCCTTCCAGAGGAAGAAACTGAAGTTACCGTTTATTCTCCTTTGTTCCTTTGGTAGCTTAAAGGAAAATAATTAGCTGCTTGCCTTGGAACAACTTCTCTTGAGAGAAATACCTCATGTTCCTAAAAAAACAGTCACTCTGAAGCACATTACTTGCATTAAAAACAAGGAATATTGGAGCCATGTGCAAAGCTTAGCTAACACTTGGCTTTTTATGAATCACTTTTTTTGTTGTTGGTAGTGTTCTGAAGTTCATTTATTACAACATCACCAGTTTCTTTGATGGGCTTCTCAAGATGTGAGTGTGGAATGTTCCCTGGCCTTTGGAGCAAAAAGAAACTAATTAAAACAGGAGGGGAAGGTAGCAGGTCCTCCTTGGAACTTCCTTGGTATAATCTGACAAAAGAGACCAAAGAGTTATGTTAAAATTTGATGCCTCCTACAAAGAAGACAGCTAATATTTTTTACTATCACATATTAGGACACATCAACATGAAGCTAATGAAACTAAAGCAATGTGGCCTATTTCTACTGAACATTTAATTATTCATAGGGTCACGTCAAAACTAATATATTAGCCTTAGGGGTAAATATTAAGGCATTGTGTGGGAGGTGATAAAATGAGTAGTAGGCATTTTTCTCTAGTTATTAAAAAAAAAGTCTTGAGTCAATTCAACACTCTCTTTTTGATAAGCTACTCAAGAGACAAAGAAGTAATTTCTTTTTTGAAAAAGGAAATCATAATGAGTAAAATTAAAATTTTAGCTTGATGTTCTACTGCAGACTGACATAGATTTAGATAATACTAACATTTCAAAACATAAAAAAAAAAACTAGTTAATATTTAGGTAAAAAATATATTAAATAATTGTTTTCAGCCAAGTGTCACTCAAGTTGTTTGAATGCTAATTTTGAAATAAATTTGTTTAGCAGTTTTTAAGTATATGCTATGCAATTTAATTCAACATAGGATGAAAGCTAAAAGCACGAGTCTCATCGGAGATGCTATGGACTAAGCCACTGGTTCAGAAGGAAAATTGTGACAGAAAAGAAAGTTAACAAATTAGGCTATTCTAGAAATTTTTTTTCTGTAAAAACCATCCAAATAACCCATTGTTAAGGTATATGTTTATGTTTCAATAACCCACTTCCTTGTCTTTTGTCCTGTTTTTACTGTAATTTGTAGGAAAGGTAAGCTTTCATGGAATTACTCCATCTTGGCCAGCACCTAAACCCTTGACCCATTTTTAAAAAAATTTGGTAAATTCCAGAATTATCTGGGAGCACACAGAGATGTCCATGGATTAAAAAGAAGATATAATTTTCTGTTTCAATCACATGGTATAGAAGAACATTGGGATATTAACCAATTATGGTTTGAACAATTGAGACAATCTAAAGCTTCTTTTTCTTTCTCAGAAGAGAAAATGATTCAGCACCTGAACACTTTTACCACCTAACTTTGAGTTAAGGGTGATGGCCTTCTGTTTGTGGGAAAATACAAGTTCAGTTTTTAAAGTTTACACCAAATTCAACTTAGCGTCCCATAATTCTGGCATTTAAAAGGCACAGCTTTCTCTTCAGTCCACAACTTAGAACACCTGTACTAAAAGCTCTTTTCAGAATATTCAATTATTAATTAATTATGACCTAGATTTTTCACAGGCTCATGAAAGAAATGAGATACTTAAGAGTTAGTCTAATGGCCATATTAACTACGCATTCTCTTAAATCTCATAAACTCTATTAATGAGTTAGATGTGTATAAGTCAAAATGTTCCTGAACCATATTATCTCAATCGACGCAAAAAAAAAAAATGCTTTGTGCTTTATGTAAAGATGTTTGATACATGCATTATTTATCTGAATAGCATTTGTGTCTTTGTTAAATCCAGAATTGAAAATGTTCGCCATTGTGTTATCAAACGTTTTAGATAACAACCACTTTCCTTGCTTTGGTTTGTTTCTTAGGAAAAAAAAAAA